>NC_133661.1:18297968-18467903 GCF_037893015.1 Macrotis lagotis
ACATCCCCAGGGAAAGGCATGGTTTTGAATCCTGATCTTCCCTGGTGTCAAACTGGCTTATAAAAAACAAAACAAAACAAAACAAAAATGAAGAAGAAAGAACCAGAAAGAGTCAGTATGGTGCAATGGCTATAGTGCTGGCCTTGGAGTTAGCAGGACCTGGGTACAAATTCTACCACTGTTGGGACATTGTTGCATTACTGGTAGAGTTGTGACTGGATCCAACCATTCTAGAGAGTAATATGGAACTATGCCCAAAGAGCAATAAAACTGTTATTGCTTTTACCCAGAAATTCCAATGCAAACTCTATATCCAGAAGAAACCATAAAAAAAAAACCATCCCACATGTTTCAAAATATGCACAGCAGCTCTTTTTCTAGTGGCAAAGAATTGGAAATTGAGGGGATGCCCATCCATTGGGAAATGGCTAAACAAGTTATGGTATATGAATACTATAGAATACTAGTGTTCTATGAGAAACCATAAATAGTCACTCTAGAGAATCATGGAATGAATGAGTTACAGGATGTGATGCTGAGTGAAGGGAGCAGAGCCAAGAGATCAGTGTACACATCAACAAAAACATTGTGAGAAAATCAACCTTGATAGAAGCAACTCCTCTCAGCAGTTCAGAGAGGTAACACAGTGCTATCCCTATTCAGAGGAAAAAACAAACAAAACAAAATCAAAAAATAAGCAAACCTTCAGAATCTGATGAACACTTTATAAAAATTAACTTTTATGAAAAATTATCCTTTCCTTTAATTCTAATTCCTCATACTGAAAATGACTCATCTGTAAACATGTAAACTACAAAAATATGTATATATTATGCTACCTTGACTGTTCACCACTAAGGGGAGGGGGGTGATATGCATATACCATATGGATGAAGAAAAAAGAAAAAGAAAATAAATTCTACCACTAGTCCATCTTAGCCTTGTGACCCTGAGCAAGTCACTCATCTTTGTAAACCAATTTCTTCATTTGACATTGATCTCTAGCTATAAATCTATGATCTGATCATTTGGATACTCTAATCCAATCCTCTCATATTATTATTCATAATCATAATATCTGATTTAATTAATATGGACATTGACTTCAATGAACTATTCCCTCCTCTTTCCCCTTTTGTGTCAGAAGCTCATTTGTTTATTAATGGTGTGATCTATAAATGACTGCATCATGAAAAAATTCATTAGTTTTTTTTTTTACAAAGAGCAAAAGATCTTCATATCTCGTACACAAACTACTAACAATTCTGTTCTCAGAAAAGGTAAGTATTTTTGATTTAAAACAATAAACTTTGAATATGGTAGGGATCTTTTAAGATTTTGCAATGAATTTTATTTTTCCAATTACATGTAGAGATAGTTTTCAGCATTCCATTTTTCTGAGATTTTGTGTTCTAATTTTTCCCTTCCTTCCTTCCCATCCCCCTCCTCAAGATGGCACACAATCTGACAAAGATTGCACAAATGAAATCATGTTAAGCATATTTCCACATTAGTCATCTTATGAAAGCAAGAGGGGAAAAACACAAGAGAGAAAAAAAAAGACGAAAAAAGGTGAAATAATATGCTTTGATCTTCATTCATCCTTCATCGTTTTTCCTCTAAAAGTGAATAGGATTTTTCTATCATGGCTCTTTTGGAATTGTCTTCTGTCATTGTAGAGCTGAGAAGAGTTACATCTGTCATAGCTGATCATAATAAAATCTTGCTATTCCTATGGCACAACATTTTCCTGTTTCTTCTCACTTCACTCTTATCTTTCTTGTTTTTCTGAAATCTGTCTGCTCATTATTTCTTACAGAACAATAGTATTTCACTAAATTCATATACCATAGTTTGTTCAGCCATTCCCCAATTAATGGGCATCCCCTCAATTTCCATTTCTTCACTCCTACAAAAAGATGTTTTATAAATATTTTTACATGTAAGTCCTTTCCCCTTTTTATGATCTCTTTTGGATAACAACCTAATAGTAGGATTCCTGGATTGCCTTTTGGGAATAATTTCCAATTGTTCTCCAGAGTGGTTGGATTAGTTTACAAATCAAGGTCAGGATCTTAAGGACCATCTAGTTGAACACATTTTATGGAGAAGGAAAAAGAGGCTCAAGAAGAAGTAACTTGCTCATCTTCTAGCAATTAATAAGTGACAGAAGTGGTAAGTCATCTAGGGTTTTATCTATGGAATCCACTGCCTTCTTTACCTGATTGCTCCATTCTGAATGATGACAGAAATTGCTTCACAATATTGGTTTTTACAAAAAAGGGAAACCATGCATAAAACATGGAAGTTAAGTTCTCAAAGAGATCAATTTGCAGTTTATAATAATATGACCATCTGAGTTTGAATATTAGGCTTTTATGTAATACTACATGAAAGTTGCTAGGTTTCTAAGATCACATTGGGTAATGTTTTATATAATTTATTAATAAAGTAAAGATAATATGACCCTAATCAAATATCTATTGAAAATAAAATTTTCACTTAGTATCCAATTGATTTGGGGGCTAAAATTTGTCATTTCATCATGGCTTAAGTATTAACTAATATCATTTATGTAACAGCAATACCCCCCAAAATAAGGAAGTCAAAACAAAGGAATATTTTTGCTTCTTTGTAAAAAATTTAATTTAAAAAAATTATTTAAGGTAATGAGGTTAAGTGACTTACCCAAGATCACACACTTAGGTAATTACTCCAGGGCCAGATTAATTACTCCCCTGTGCCATCTAGCTTCCCTATTAAAATTTAAATTTATTTCCATAGGGAACTTGACTGAACATATTGGGATGAGTGTATGTAAGAACAATAGGAAGTTAAAGAGTGACTTAAATTAGAATTGCTGAATATAACAGGGGGGAAAGACCTTAGCCAGAAATATCTAGTCCAACACACGTTTTAAAATAGATGATCTCAAGCTCACATTTGTTACAAGTGCATATCTATAGCTATCTCTCTCTCTCTCTCTCTCTCTCTCTCTCTCTCTCTCTCTCTCTGTCTGTCTCTGTCTCTGTCTCTTTCTCTCTCTGTCTCTGTCTCTATCTCTATATACATGTTTGAAACATTGCTACTATTTGATTAAAAACATCCAATGGGAAAATCCACTACTTCCTGAGATAACCTAATCCATTTTGGGATTTCTCTATTAGGAAAAGATTGTTTTTGTTGTTTTATTTATGTCACTTTAATTTTGATTCCTTTTAATTTCCACCCATGCTATATGATGCTCTCTGAAGTCAAAATGAACAAATTTAATGCTTTTATCACATGAAACAGTCCATTAGAACTTTACATCACCTGAGTCTTCCATGGATATGCATCCTGAGTTTTCTCATCTTCTACCTATGTATCACATTTTCACAACTAATTCAGATCATAGATGCTTAAGATTGACAATGCTAAGACTATGTCTACCATGTGGGAGATGCTACTAATAAACACTTATTAGTATAGTATACAAATCTAGATAAGTTTCTTAATGACCATTTTGTTCATGTATTAATATGTACATGCTAAAATGGAAGAATGTATTCTTTTACTAAAAATGTATTCAGCACATCTAAAAGTTGCTATGCTAGATACCAGTATACAAATACAAAAGAAAACCATACCTGTCCTCAAGGACAGTAGCTTATTATGCTCCATTAGGAGTCCTGGATCTAAGTTAGTATATATATATATATATATATATATATATATATATATATATATATATATATATATATATGTATATACACTTATAGTATTATATATATTAGTTCAAATAAGTTATATATTAGTATATATTACAGATAATATATTAGTATGTATGTTAGAATATATTCATTATAAATGTAAAATGTGTTGGCATTTGTTTCACTTCATGGATTCAGGAATAATTTCAATACATCCTGGTTCTATGACCCTAGGCAAGCATTTCTGATCTATATTGGTAGAAAAAATTTACACCCAGAGAATTCCATTCTTTGAAGAAATATCAATTCTGGTTCACTATCATGTCCCCAAAGCATTATTATATTCCTCTATGAGCATTGCTATGAGAATCAAATGAGATAATGAATTTGCAAAATTTAAATATAGAATAAATTAAATAGAATAATAGAATAAACTTAAATTTAAAGAAAATGAAAAATTAAAAGAATATAGTAAGAAAATTAAATATCATAGAAATCCACCTAGAATAATAGGTCTTATTTCCTGTGCTAAGGCACTGCTAAGAGAAAGGAAAGGTTTTGCATTTAGATCTTTAAGAATCAATGATTCCCTGCAGCTTAAGATAAGGCAATGTGATATGAAGATCCTCCCAAGTTCTCACCCAGAAGAGGTAAAAGTACATCATCATCATCATCATCATCATCATCATCATCATCATCACACAGACCCTTTTAGAGATCCCCCCAAAGGAAATACCTAATGCAGATTCAAAACTCAAGTGAAGTAAGGGTTAGTGAATTTGGTATTGAAACTCTGACAGTTTTCTGCCATTTTAACCCAAGGCTCTGTCAAAAGGGATGATAGAATGGGAATTGAGGCCTCTAGGTTGCACTATTGCTGAAGTGGAGTGCTGCTTAAAATCTTGTTCCTATCAATAGGGATTACAGTTTATCTATGGCTGGAAGATTGCTTTCTTCCTTTTTTTTTAAAAGATTTTTACAAGGGCTAAGAGACTTGCCCAATGCCACACAGTTAGGTAATTATTATATGTCTGAGGCTGGATTTGCATTCAGTTCCTCCTGATGCTAGGACCTGTGCTCTATTCACTGTGAAACTCATATGCCCCCCCTTCCCCCTCCCCCTCCCACTGGATGATTTCTTGACCTCTCTTCAGACCTCTCAGGTGAAAAGAAGAGAGGTTGGTGGAAGAGGGGAAGAAAAGAGGAAGATTATTATTGCTATTTTTATATCGCTATTATGTTTACACAGGGCCATTATTATTATCCACGAGTCCTACCTACCTGGGAGATTTTTTTAACATTTACATGTTAATAGAGATGTATATGTCAATAGAGAGATCAACAGAGATTTATATATCAATAAAGATATGGGCAATGTCTTCCCCTTACTATGTGACTGAATCACATAGATCATGGTACTCCAAGACTCACAGTTTTTTTCTTTTTGATTTTTTTTTTTCTTTAAGGCTTTAAGTAAGTGGCCCAAGGTCACAGAGCTAGGAAATTATTAAGTGTGTCTGAGGCTGTATTTGAACTCAGGCAGGTCTTCCTGACTCTAGGGCCAGTGCTCTGTCCCCTGCTCCACCTAGCTGCCCCTAAGATGCCAAATGAACAAAGCCAAATGAACATTAGTTTTAGAAACTGGACATTTATCTGAGGAAGAAGTTTGAGGTTGTTAAAAAAAACTTGTGAAATTGCCTAAAGGCAAGCTGTACCAAAATTATCCCCCCTTTTTAATTATCCCAACTAATTGTCCATTGATATTATAGAGCCTAGATTTCTATCTAGATAGCTAGCTATCCACTGATCTCTGTAGATCTATATCATTTATGAATAATTATCTCTTAATTGTGATAGAAATTATAGATAATAGGTGCATCAAATGTATTTCTGAGTATGACTCTATGTATTTAATAAATATTTTTTATTACAAAAAAAATAAAAAATTTGAAGTTATTTCTACCTGGCACAGGTATGTGATAGGAATAATAATGGTGCTCCCATAGAAAAATGATTGCTTACATTTATAAAACGCTTCAAGGTTTGCCAAACACTCTATGTGCATTATCTCGTTTCATCTTTTCAAATCTTTTCATTCCTACCGACTACTTCAAAATCTGCAAACGTTGCTTTCAACAATATAAATGTAGTGATAGAGAAACATATGAATTTGCTTTGTCTTTTTATATTATTTCATCTTTGCTCAATAACTCATTTTACAGATTACTCTCCAACTACTCTTTCCTTTGAAAATCTTGCAAAGATCTTTAGCTATGAGAAATATCCCATATCACTATATATTGGGGAAAGGAAGTTATAGAGCTGGGAGGGGTCAAAAGGGGTAAAATGTTTTCAAGTTCAGGGAAGACAGGACATGGTTTTCCCCAGGAATATGAATGATGTATTTTACATCATACAATAATGTGTTTTTTTAATAATATAGTGCTTTGTCTTTTATTTTTGAAGAAGACCATGACATCAGGGAGGTGATGCCATGACATGCATGTGCATTGGATTTGAGTGAAGGGGGTGCTGTGCTAAGTCCCCAGTCTCACTTTCTCATCTGGAATCATCAG
Organism: Macrotis lagotis; assembly: GCF_037893015.1. Taxonomy (NCBI): domain Eukaryota; kingdom Metazoa; phylum Chordata; class Mammalia; order Peramelemorphia; family Peramelidae; genus Macrotis; species Macrotis lagotis. The sequence continues at coordinate 18,304,237 of NC_133661.1, forward strand.
GGTCCAGTGGACTGGATATGGATTAGGATGAGTGGAGATGGCCCTGGATGCGAGTTAGTCATGGTTAAGTGACTTGCCCAAGGTCACTCAGCTAGCTAGTCTCAGAGTCCAGTGCTCTATCTACTGTGCCTTCTGTTGGCCAGATTTACACCATCATACAGATAGATAGATAGGTAGATAGATAGATAGATAGATAGATAGATAGATAGATAGATAGATAGATGATAGATAGATAGAACTTAGAAGAACTTCCTGTAGGACTTAGCCTCTCTTTATTATTGTCTAGATTATTCAAACTGGTTTCCTTTTCCTTTAAGGCCATTTTTATCTATATATTTCTTCCACCCAAACATCTCATAGAACCAAATAAAGTGTTGTCCATTACCCATTTTTGGATAATGAAAATTCCAGAGTTTACCTTGTACTGACGTTATCTTCAACAATACAGGTTACTCTCACATCATGGTAAGCAAGAAGAGGAGATTGTGGAGAATAAAATTTAATGTGTGTTGTAAATGCCAACTTTTGTACCCTATATACAGTTACCGCTAAAACTCGTTCACAGGACAACTGCAGAATGGAGCATTTGTTGAAGAAAATGTGCTCATTTTCTTCCAGTGTATCCACTAATTCTTTATTAAATACCACTTTTAGGCAAGGAGATAGCAAGGTTTTGTTGCAGATTGTTCTTTATTTTCAATGAGGACCAAGGACATCACAGGATGATGACTTGCATGATTTGCTTAAGGGAGGCCAGTTGTAGAGTCATCAGTCTCACTCTCTCTTCCTGAGTCTGCAAAGTCCAGGACCAGGACAAAAACACCATGAATGATGGTGGACTAGTATGAAGTGGATGCCCTTGGCATCTCTGACAAGTTCTAATTGATCTGCAATTGGAACAAATTGTTCTCATTTATCCATTTCTCTGGGGAATGTCTTCACGTCTTGGGGTAACTATCTCCCTAACTCAGCAATTGCTTTGAGACCTTTCAGTTAACCTCAATTGGGTCTGACTTTTCTGCCAAGATCCTTTACTGGTTGTGGCCATGTACATACTACAACTTCTTGGAGTCACAGGTGAGAACTGAATGAATTAAATGGACACCAAGAGGGGATGAAGAGCCCTGAAAAACCTCTGAAAGCTCTTCCATTACAGGTCCTAATTCTCCTGAATACTCCATATACCTCTGCCACTACAAATCTGTTGGTTATGGTATTGATACTTGGGAGTCAGGAAGGCTTAGGTTCAAACTCTGATAAATGTTTTTTCATCTGTAATACAAAGGTATCACCCCTGTTACTTATCCTCTCTGGATTGTGGTAAATTCCAATGAGATTGATAAGAGTTTTAAAATACTTTGCAAAAATTTAAATAATTTTACAATTTTAATTATAGTTATCAGCAGTCATTGAGATCACAAGGGTGAAATTAGATTCGTTCATACTTTAGAGAAATTTTCAAACATATCACCTATGGTTTATGTAGGTTCAGGCAATTTCCAAGTACTAGATGATCCACCTTTGAATTTATATATTTCATACCCTCTAAGACTCTTGCAGTTTTAAAAGGAATATTTGGGGCAGGCAAGGCAAGTAAAATTTTAGCTTTGTAATTTCAGACATCAGCAACTTCATTGATAATGGAGAGGTTAAGTGTTTTTTTTTTATTTTCCCTTTTTGGTAGTGTGGGAAAAGGGAATATTGTGAATATTTTCTGGAAAACCTTAAATCATACCACCACATTTTTGGCCAGGATCTGTCATTTCAATGGTGCACAACCAATAAAGAAATGCTCTTTCCCAATGCAACAGAGCCCTTGCTTTGCCATTTAAAGTCTGAATGAATCTGCAGGTAGAGTTGCCCCACTAAATGACTTCCTCAGTTACAAGGCCAATATTACCAAACTATAAACAAGAGCTGAAGCTATTCTGGCCAACTCAGCAAATTCTGGAATGGCTATTAACACTGATTTCCCCCCTGCTAATTAGGAAAATTAAATTAAATATATCCTCTTTGTGGTCAAATGCCTCTTGCCCAGTTTGCTTAGTAGTTACAGTACTAACTGATATGAAAATGTTTGAAGACATAATACATAGCAATGTATAAACCATTTAGAGAGATCAGAAGAATCTAGGTTATTGGATAATGGGAAACAAAAACAAAAACAAGCTTCAATAAATTATCAATGCACAAGAGTCAAGAGAAGCGTGGTCTCAAGAAGTCTTTCTATACAGCATACAGGAAGGAGGTGAGCTGCTCACATATTAAGCATGAAGGGTGGTAAATGCATAGTCAAATTCTGGTATTTATAAGTTACAAAAAAGCCTCCAATTTCTTGAAGAGATCACCTGAATTTTTTTTAATAGGGCATAGAAAATATACTACAAGTGAAGACATGGATAGGTTATGTTCAATTTGAGTAGGAGTGTGCAAACCAAAGAGATACTGGACCCATCGAACTATATATATGTATAACTGGATGACATAGAATATTATTGACTCTTGCAATGTGTCATAAAATTCTGAAAATGGAGAGGTAAGTGTTTCCTGGAGAAGTTAAGAAATACTACAAGGTGTGATTTATGAAGGTCGTTCTGAAGTAGGGACTGGATTTCACTCAGCCTTGCCTCCTATCCCAATATCCAATGCAGAGGTAAAATGGATGCTATATCAATCCTATAGGTGAATTTATTTCCCTAGCAAGTGAAATCATTCCTGTAAGCAGACTTTATAAATCACTTTGGGGTTCTTCTGGTTGAAAGGCACTATATAAATGTAAGATATTATTACCATAATCATTTTAGACATACTAGGTCTGGCTTCAGGGCCTCAAAGTAGCTTCCTATAAATCTTTGATAATTTATAGAGGGAAAAGGAACTCAAATTTGGGGTTAGTAAATTTAAATTCTCTGACATCGTCAAAGAATTAACAGCAGCTGCAACATCCCCCAGCTATGATTAAAACCTGAGAAAATAAATTGTGTAGACAAACATTTCTGCTAAATATGATTTTCAGTAATTACATCTTTTCAGATGATTTCATGTTTCTATTAGCCAAACTGCATCTCTATTGAACTATATTCTTTCATCTTAGCTTTTTTTCTTTGCCCTGGATTTCATATGTACTTCCCATTGTTGCCATTGGAAAGAAGCTAGCCATGGAACATTAAGATGCTAATTAAATGAGGTGTCATTTTGAGGCCACACTTCTCTTACCATTGGCTTAAGGGTTTCTGTGAGGAGTCTAATTGTCTCAGGTCCACTTTGAACAAACAAAAGAAGCTCCATTAGTTTGGAAAAATTATCCACATATGGAGAAAAAGTTAAATATTGCTGAAATACCCTTGGATCCCAGATAAGCAATGACTCTATTATTTCTCAATTCTAAAAGCAGCTATAGATCCTGAGAACCATGATGGAATGGATGTTTAGCCTAAGACTTAGACTTTCTATTCTAAGACATTCTTTAAATTCTCCACTGTACCAGAACATAGAAGATGGATTTGAATCAACTTATGTGTCCCCTTTTGAGATTTAACTTGGGAAATAGTGAGAGGTAGATAGACCTTGGTTTGTTTTGATAAGCCATTGTTCATTTTCATCAAAACTGCCTTTTGCATCAGAAAATGAACACAGGTTGTACAAATAATTCTATAGGAACCATAATACAACCAAGGCGAGAACAGTAATTGCTGGTTTTGACCAGAAACACTGAGGGTCTTCCCCTCTAATATCCATTATTTTTGGCAAAATAAAAGGTCATTTTTTGCCTCGTATCTTTCCTATCTAGACTTAATCTCTGCATGAAAAACTAAGACCTTAATTTAGAAAAACCAAGGTCTTACCTTGCATTCAGGGTCATCTCCTATCATACTGATCCATATCTGGCCACTGGACCCAGATGACTTCAGAGGAAAGAGTGAGGCTGATGACTTTGCAAAGTCCTCCCTCACTTAAATCTGATTTACTTGCATCTCCTTGATGTCATGGTTCTCTTCAAGAACAAAGGACAAAGAACAAGAACAATAGTTCTTTATTGCCTGCATTCATGGGAATGTCACCCATGGAAGAACTTTGGATTCCACCCTTGACTCTGGACTGGTTCATAAATTCCATAAAGAAATATATCACATTGGTAAAAAAATTAATTTTTCTATTATCAGCATTTATATTGTTTAGTTGCATGATGTCTATTTGTTCCAAAAATATATCTGTGAATTTTTAATATACTTGTCATGTCCTATAGGAATATCCATAAATCTTAGTCCCTCTTGGGACTAAAAGGAATTGTTACTCTTCTTACCTGTTTTCTTACTTCCTTTTTGCCTGCCTTCCTCTTTCCCTACCTTTTTCCCCTCTCTCTGTCCTTCCCTCCCTCCTCCCTTTCTTCCTTCCTTTCCTCCTTCCTCCCTTCTTCCTCTTCTTTCTTCTCTCTCTCTCTCTCTCTCTCTCTCTCTCTCTCTCTCTCTCTCTCTCTCTCTCTCTCTCTCCTGAAAACATCCTCAGAATCACTAGAGTAGTAAACATGAAGTTATGGTATATCATATTCAATGCCCAGATAACCTTTCTATGAGATTGTCATATTTTGAAAAATGTCTTCAGGTATTAATAAGGTCTGAAACTATTCCACAACATTATTATCTTCTCCGTCTTTCAGCAGACTTGTTCACTAACATCTTAATAAGGTTATTGCCTTCAGCATGGGTGTTCTACATGGACTTAGCCTGCCCACTTCCATTTTCCATGTTTATTCCATGTTTATTCTTTTATTACATTGTGACTCTATGCCCAATAACTATGATGTCGGAGGTCAATTATTGTGTTTTCCATTGACAAAACAGTTCGATAAAAAAAATTGGTCTTTTGACAAATGTTTTCTATTTTTTTGTATTATTTTCATTTTCATCTTTGAATACTTTTGGAGTGCCTTAGATTGTTGGTTATCTGGTTAAGGTTCCTTTACACTGCTTTTAGTTTTCACTGCTCTTTTCTGGTTTTTTGTATGATGTTCATGTAACTATCCAATATTACCTTTTTTTTTGAAGAAGAGCACTTCTGAGTTGGAACCAAGATGGTGGGATGAAGCCAGGAAGCTTCCAGAGCTTTTCCTGAAACAACTCAAATGAAGCCTCTTCACAGACCTTAATATTACAGATCCCAAAAAAAGAAGTGTAAAATCCATTCTCAACTAAAGACATCTTGGAGGAACTTCAGTAAAGGTCTGTCTCTTCTGGGTAAAAGGGGAGTATAGCCCAGCATAGGTGAAAGAGTGGGAAAGCCAGCAAAAGGCTCTTAGCCATAGCACAGCTCAGGTCCCAGTCAGCGAAGCAACATGGCAGTGAGCCAGCGAGGAGTGTCCCAAACCCAGCTCAGAAGACAACATTTGAGGTCTGGGAATGCTGGTGCAACAGATGGGACTGGATTTGGAAACAAGGACTACATAGGCAACTCTTTGGTACAAAGGAAGAAACAAATTTCTACAGAGGCAACACCCTGGCATGAGAGAAGCCAGGGACCAGATCCTGACCCCAGCACAAAAATCTTGGGACTATACCCCCTGTCCCCAAGGAGCAGAGTTCAACTATCAAAATGGAAAAAAAAAAAAACCAAATAGAGTGCTAACCACAGAAAATAATTCTTTTGATAGGGATAATAAAAATTCTATCTCAGAAGAGGAAAGTCGTGACAAAATGCCTACATGGGAAGCCTCAAAGGAGTTTAGGAATTTGCCTTATATAGGTTTACTTGTTGTCTGTAGCTATTGGGGGTCAGGGGAATTTTGAGATACTGAGGGATGATGTTGTCTATTTTGTTCTTTTCCAGCACACAATACAATGTTTGGTGCAGAGTAGGGACTTAATAAGTGTTTGTTTATTGACTGATTTAGGGGTTCTTATGCTCTCCTTTTTGTGGTAATTCATTTACAGGCTTTTGGCTGATATTTCTATAGCTGCCTTAATGTAATCTTTGTCCAAAAAATTTTGAAGCACATAGCGGCTACACCCTAGTAAACTGTTTCAGCAGATGGGCTAAACCAGGTTGAGGGCAACAGTGGGGTCTCGAACCATTCAGTGAGTTAGGAGGGTACATACCCCAAGTGTGAAGATTTCCCCTGGTGGAATGGGCAAATGAGAACAATTTGTTCCAAAGGCCAGGAAGGCAGCTAGCCAAAACTTGCACTGTGGAATACTTAGAGCTTGGTTAGACACAGAAAATGCCAATGTTATCCACTGCACCTGGAGCATTCACCAGGTGCTTGGCTCTATCTTATCCCTGGGCTATGACTCTGGAAGAGAGGATGACGATTTCTTCAGTTCTCTATCACTGAAATCCAATTTACCATATTTCCCCATGTTTAAGATTCACCTTAATTTTGGTGACCTGAATTTTTTAAAAAAATGTATTCCATAAAGTTATTGAACTTAAGTTTTATTCATCATAAAATTCAAGGACCCTCTGTTCCTAGTTTTCAGGCATCTTTTGGGCAAGTCTGGAGCATGGACGTCTGCTTAATCCATTCCATTTCATGAACCTGAAGCACCTCCTTGGAAATCAGTCACTTCTTCTTCATCAACAATTCTTCTGGCCTCCTGCAGAACCATCTTTGTGGATACAAGAATTCCAATGGGCCTTTGCTCTTCTGTCCATCTCTTCCTTTCCTGTTCTAGCTCAAGGCAATTTAACAACCTTACCTCTCATGGGAGGGCCTTTTCAGTCTGGTTTCTTCTTCCCTCCCGATTGTTTTTTCAGTTGGAGGAGGACCAAACTGACTTTCAGCAGTACAATTTCCATTCATTTTTGCAAACTGGATCACTTTGAATTTGAATTCAGCACTTGATGAAAATCTTTTCCTAGACATTTCTGGGTAGCATGAGGAAAACATCACCTAATCTACTGATAACAAATGTAAAACAAAGAGCATCAAGACAATAAGCATGACAAAGTAGGAAATGCAAGTTAAAAATTCTACAACCATTATATAAGATGTTCCCAGTTTTTAGAGCCCACATTTTACAAAAAAAGGGTGTGTTTTAGATATGGGGAAGTACAGTAAGCAGGAATCAGGATCCATCATCCAGGTTATTTTACCATGTTTAACTATCTCAATGTCCTGTGGCACTAGGCAAGTAACAAAGCCACACCTGTTGGTGCTAGGGAAGCTGAAGTCACAGCCCTGTCCATAGGTGACCCAGGCAACAGGGTGTTCTTCTCACTGGAAGCAGCAGTAGGATTTGGAAGTCCCTTGTGAGCAATCTTTTAAGGATCTCACTGCTCACCTCCTGGTATGAGGAAATATTAGAAAAGGTGCTTTTTGTCTGCTTATGGAACCTGACCTGATTACTACAGCAAGTTCGGATTAAGAACAATGTTCTTACACTTTAGTCATCAATAGCATGAAAGAAGATTGTGTGATACTTTTTTTTAGGTTTTTGCAAGGCAAATGGGGTTAAGTGGCTTGCCCAAGGCCACACAGATAGGTAATTATTAAGTGTCTGAGACCAGATTTGAACCTAGGTACTCCTGACTCCAAGGCCAGTGCTTTATCCACTACACCACCTAGCCACCCCTGATTGTGTGATTCTTTAAGAATAATGTTTTCAGTCATGGTGTTAGATGGCTTCAATGAAGATGAACATCTTAGTCAACTAACTTCCTGGTGGTACATTCTTCAACTTGAAAAGGCTACAGGTCAAGAGTAAAGTGACAGAATGTTGGTGCATGAATTTTGTGTGTGTGTGTGTGTGTGTGTGTGTGTGTGTGTTTGCAGATGATTATGTAATCAATGAAGCCTCTAGATTCAACAAAGTGTGAATCAGTTCTCTGCTGCTTGTACTAATTTTGACCTAATAATTAACACCAAGGAAACACAGGTGCTGCACATCATGCATGTGTGTAACCACCCATTATAGTAAATGGAGAAGTTTTGAATGCTGTGGATAAGTGTTTTGTTAGGGACTGTTGTGTGTGGGAGTGCTGTGAACCTTCATCACCTGGTGCCCTTGAGCACCATAGCCTTATTTTACCAAGGGCCAAGGGAGTGGGAGTGGACTAGAGATTGGGAAGGTTATTTAAGCACTGGTATTTGGTTCAATAAATGGGGACCATGGACACCTTGGAGTACTTGTGGATACTGGAGAACTTTTCATCCTTGTCTTCCTTGTCTCCCTCCCATTTAACGCTCGCCTGGAGAAGATTGAGGGAGTCCAGAAAGGGACTCAACATATGAGTCTGAAAAGGAACTCAACAGTGTTTGACTACCAAACTGAAGTTCTACAGAGACATTGTGCTGACCTTATTGTTGTATGACTGTGACACCTAGCTAGTACACAAGTGGCATTCCAAGAAGCTGAATCACTTCCATTTATATTGTCTTAGGAAGATTCTGAAGCTCACTTGCCCAGAGAAGATGCCAGACTCTGAGTTCCTTTCTTGAGTTAAGCTGCCAAGCATTCAAACTATATAAGAATGAGCAAAACTCCAATGGACTTGTCATATTATTTGATTGCCAAATATATGTTTGCCAAAAAGACTTTTTATGGAGAACTCACTCAGGGCAAGTGGTCATGAGGGAAGGGATGTCAGAAAAAGTTATACTCTAAAGGTCACTTAAGAACTGTGAAATTGGGGCAGCTACATGGCACAGTGGATAGAGCACCGGCCCTGGAGTCAGAAGTACTTGAGATCAAATCTGGCCTCAGACACTTAATAATTACCTAGTTTGTTGCCTTGGGCAAGTCACTTAACCCCATTGCCTTACAAAAACTTTAAAAAAAGACCTTTGAAATTGGTTGTGCAACATGGGAGTCATTGGCACAAGCCCACACAACATGACTTGCCATCATCAGAGAGGTTTCTGTGCTCAATGAGCAAGGCAAATTAGAAGCAAATTTACAGAAATATGAGATGCACAAGTTTAGAGAATCCATCCAAAATTCTCCCATGGTATAACTGTGATAGAGCATTATGTACTTACATTGTAATAATCAATCATGGTTAGACACTATGCATTTGACTTTTACTATTATAATTTTTAGTTTTCTTCAAGAACAAAAGATGACAATGAACCAGTTTGTTCTTTGTGTTTCAACTAGTGTTATCCATGTCCACTATCTACCAGATGATGTTGCTGTTATTTAATCTTTTTGATCTATATTCTAGAAGAAACATCTTTCCATGAAATTTTCATTTTCCATACTTTGGCCTATCTCATTTTCCTCAATCCAACTTTCCCATATATATTTTCTGTATCTTTCCATTTTCCTGTTTATATTAAAATCACCAAGTATATGATTGGATATTTGTTTAATATGGAAAGTCTTATCAATTTCTTCATATAATTTTTTGGCTATTTGACTCTCAGGAAATGATGTTTTGCAAATTTTGTCTACCATTTAACTCCCAGATAATGGGGTTTGGCAAAGGCTGCAATTATTTTCATGGTGATCTTCTTGGAAATATTTACCCTTTGTAGTTTATGAAATATTTCCCATTATAACAATCTACTCTATCTACATTTTTCCTGTCCTTTCTCAGTTAGATACATAAGCCAACTTTCTATTTTTACTAGAAACTTCTTTTCTTTCAAATCTATTTGAAACAGAAATGGAAATATTGATATTATTTAGTCACTCTAGCAATTTGTGTTTTGTAATTGGACAAAGATTATAATTCAGAGCACCAACAGCCAAGGTAAAGTGTTTAAAATGCTCTAAAAATGTGTGATTTCTTTTATCTTTTCCCCCCTGTAGTTTTCCAACATCATTGCAGAAGCAGCAGGGTGCTTCACAAGACTGAGGTTCACATTGAAATTTAAATCATTCTTCTGATTTTATGGATTGTTCCTATCAAGACAGATAGAAAGATAGATAAATGGATGGATAGATTAGATAGATAGATAGATAGATAGATAGATAGATAGATAGATAGATAGATAGATGGATAGATGGATGGATGGATAGAGATAGAGAAGATAGACAGACAGAAAGATGGATAGATAGATGAGAGATAGAGAGATAGATAAATAGATAGATAGACAGACAGACAGACAAATAGAAAGATAGATTAATAGACAGATAGATTGATAGATAGAAGACAAACAGAAAGAAAAATGGATAGATAGAGAGATAGATAGACAGACATAAAGAAAGATGTATAAATAGATAGAGAGACAAACAGAAAGATGATAGATAGATAGATAGATAGATAGATAGATAGATAGATAGATATAGATAGATAGATAGATGATAGAGATAGACAGACAGAGAAGCAGGTAGACAGGCAGGCAGGCAGGCAGACAGACAGAAATAAATATAGATAGATAGATAGATAGATAGATAGATAGATAGATAGATAGATAGATAGATAGATGATAGAGATAGACAGTGAGGCAGATAGACAGACAAACAGAAAGAAAGATGGGTAGATAGATAGATAGATAGATAGATAGATAGATAGATAGATAGAGAAATAGATAGAGAAATAGATAGAGAAATAGATAGGTAGATAGACAAAGAGACAGACAAATAGAAAGATAGATGAACAGATAGATAGACAGATAGATTGATAGAGAGATAGATAGATGATAGATGATAGATGATAGAGATAGACAGAGAAGCAGATAGACAGAATGAAAGAAACACTGATAGATGATAGATAGATAGATAGATAGATAGATAGATCGATAGATAGATAGATAGACATACAGAAAGAAAGATGGATAGATAGAAAGATAGTTAGATAGATAGATAGACAGATAGATAGATAGATAGATAGATAGATAGATAGATAGATAGATAGATAGATAGATGATAGATAGATGATAGAAGGAAAGAAAGTCAACCTGCTATTGATATGCCTCTCCATTATTAGCTGAGTTGATACTTGGAAAATAGACTGAATCTGTGAGAGGTTACACTCTGTTGACACAGATGTCAAGAAATCATGTTAACATATAGAAGAATAAAATATCAGATTAGTTCATGAAGTTAACCATGTGACCCTACAGGTCTACTCTCTAATCTATATTAAAATACCATAAGAGTCATCTAAATCCAATGGAAGAGGAAATCTTTCATAAATGATATTTATTAATGGATCACATCTATTTATCATCTCACAGATAATTGAGAGATAAAAAACATAAGATCCCACTGTCATTATTGCTTATTGAAATAGTATTGTGTTGTTTGTTTTCTGAATGAATAGAGTAAAACACTTTGACAACAATATATCTCTCACCCATCCATTAAAATCACTCAAGATAATCTGGAAGGTTTACCAAGTAACTGGTAAAAATAACAGGAAATGAATAGAATAAGGAGATGTCTATCAAAACTTTCACTCCTTTGATATAGGACATAAAAATAGAATCTAGGGGGGGGGAGAAGGATCCCCTAAAGATGGCAAGGTATTCTATCTGGCCACTGGATCCAGATGGCTCAATTCAATTCTCATCATATCACCTTCCTGATGTCATGAACTTCTTCAAAAATGGAAGACAAAATATTCATAAAAAGAAAACCAAGAGGATGAAAAATGTCTATTGTATAGATAAGCTCTTGAAGAAACATCCTACAGGGTTTGTTCATAAGGAGGTATATTTGGGACCAAAACTATATTGGATAAGTTGGGCCCAGAGTGAAACTGAAAAATAGAAAGGCCTGTATGGTCTTCAGGAACTTGCCAAGATTCTTTACTGATTTTAAGCTTCGCAAAAATTGTCTTTCTTATAAGAAATAATATTGAACAATTGTTGTTCTATTTGAATAATACATGGAAGATAACTGTTCCCAAATAATTAAAAATAAATATTAAACAGAGGGTAATGGAGAAGGGTAGAAGAGTTATGAGTATCATGCAACATATAAATAAATAGCAACTCTGAAGAACAGAAGTAAAAGAAATAACCGAGGAGAGAGGAAAATGGAATTTATTACACATCTGTTATGTGTCTGATACTATACTAGACACTTTATAAATATTATCTAATTTGATCCTCGCAACAACACTGGGAGATAGGTACAATGTTAACCTTTTTAGAGCTGGGCAACCTGAGAAAAACAAGGGTTTAATGAGCTACCCAGAGTCATATGACTAATTACTGTCTGAGCATGAATTCGAATAATGTTTTCATAAAGTCTGTTGGGGGGAAATGTGTTAGAGGTGCATAATAATTAGCCAACACAAATACAATAAGTTTATAAAACACCTTGGGGTAAAAAAAAGATGCAAGAAAAGATAGAAAATATTTACCAAGGGAACTTCAAAAGTCAGCTGCCCTTGAATAAGAAAATGGTCTTCCTCACTTGAAAATAACAGTCAGAAACTTTGAGAAAAGAAAAGAAGAAATAATAAACTCTTTAATACTGAAGAATAACACTTCAAAACTATGATAGAGTAACATCTTCCAATATTTAAGTAAATTACTTTTATGTCTTTATATTTATGCAGTACATTCAGATTTACGAACTGCATTCCTTAAAATGACTCTCAGAAACATGGAGTTCAAGATTCCTATCTCCTGCCACATATGCATGCATCCATATAGAAATACATTCATGAGAGTAGAAGATGTTGATTATATAAGAATTGTCCAGGATAGCATCACTGGCAAATTTCAGAGGAAAAACTCAAACCCATGTGTTTCCTGAATCTAATTTTCAACTTTTATCTTCATGGCCATGCTTACTACTAATGGAATACTTGCTGAAGAAATGGTAGGTTTATTTTGGTTGATTTGAATTAGGTATTCGGCAAAGAAAGTAGGTACACCTAAGCCTAGAAGATTAGAGCAGGCCAAATAACAGGATTAAATTGAAAAGTAAAGAAAAACAAATATGATCTCAAAATCATGGACTGGACATGAGAGCAGATGGAGGAACAAATCTCAAAAAAACTTTCAGTAGTTTTTTTCACTCAGGTACCAATATAATCACTATTTTTAAAAGACATTTAAGGTTTACATAGAAATCAATGACTGGAAAAATCAGTGACAGATGGAGAAAAACACCCTGGTCACCTTCCCTGGCCCGAATGCCTATAATTTCAATATCCTATGCAGGCTGTTCTCTATAAATATTAAGTATAGGGGAGAGGAAGGAATGATTCCAAAATCATGTGGAATACAAGTCATAACCAATTATGATTCCTTAAATAGAACAAACATTTCCCCTTTTGCCATTAGAGACAATTTACAGAAACTGTTCTCTTGCTCTATATCAAATAGGGAACATTCCAACAACTCGTCCATTGAGACATATTGGGACAGAGGTAATAAAAGCCAAATAGTTTCTATTATTAGATGTAGGATTTGTTTTCAATTTGGATGTTCTTTCACACTCCCTAGTGTTCCACTAATTTACTCTTAAAAGGAATGGAGACAAAAAGTTTACTATGTTTTCATTTTTGGAGATAGGAGAAGGGAGGAAGGAAGAAGGGAATGGGGAGAATAATCATTTCTAATAACAGGATTTAGAATTCTAAAGAACATTAGAGATCAGATTATGTATGTGGCCATCTTATGTAGAATGACAGCCAAGATAACTGATGTAATCTCAGGTTACATTGAAAATATAACAACCAGACATAAAACGGTGAAAGTGTCATTGTCTTCTTCCATGGCCATATCATATTTGTATTATTGTGTTCAGTCCTAGACAGCAAAGGATACTGCTAAATTGTTGCTGTTCAGCGGAAGGAGATGATGGAGAACTTTGAGTTTAAGATATAGAAGGAATGGGACTGCATGGAGAAGGGAAGGGGAGCAGGGAAAATCCAAGAGTTGCATTTACTATTTGAATAGTTACTATATGAGGTGATTAGGACTGTTCCTTTTGGTTCCAGAAGGAGTAACTAGAAGAAATATGAAGTGAAAAGAGAAAACTTTAGACCTATTGTCAGAAAACAATCCTTCCTATCTAGTTGCTGCTGTTGTTGATTTTTGTTGCTCCTCCTCCTCCACTTCTTCCCTTCTTCTTCTCCTCCACTTTCTTCCTCTTCTTTCTTCCTCCTCCTCCTGCTCCTCTTCTTCTCCTTCTCCTTCTGTCTTCTCTGTCTTCTTCTTCTTCTCTATCTTCTCCTTCTTCTTCCTTCTTTTTCCTTCTTCTTCCTTCTTTTTTTTTCCCTTTTCTTCCTCCTCCTCTCTGTCATTTCAGTCATGGTCAACACTCAATGACCGTATTGTGATTTTCTTGATAAAGATGCTGGAATCTTTCACCATTTCCTTCTCCATTCCATTTTGCAGATGAGGAAACAGAGGAAAATAAGGTTATCCAGTTAGTGTCTAAGGGCAAATTTGAACTCATCTTCCTGACTCTGGGTTCAACACTGTGCCCACTGTACCACCTAGCTCCTTTTATAGATATCTAACCTCAGGATAGCAGGTTTATTCCTCATTTATTTTATTAAACAAAAGATCAGATGGCAAATGCTTAACCTTGTCATGAGCAGATTTTTGTCCATTTATGGGTTAGATTAGGTGAACCCTTTGTTAATTTCCAACTTGGAAATTTTAGATGATTCTGTGATGCTCCATTTTCACCATAACCACATTTGCTTACATTACAAACAAAGCTCTCCTTTCCAAAAAGAGTTCTGTTTAGAGATTGATAAGACATAAATCAATAATTTGTTTAAAATGTCATTTGGTAGAGAATGATTTTTGTTTAGAGGTAATATCAAAAATGGATCTAATTTTATTAATATTGAGGGAAGACAAGGTAAGAAACGGATCAATGAGAACCTATCAAAGATTATAGTACTAATAAAAGTGCTAAGCTATGAAAGATGGTATAAAATTTCTCAGTTCAAGAGATTAATTAGATTTTTTAATCAGATACAAAATTATATTTACTATGAGGCAGCCAGAAATATTAACATGTTGACATTAATCAAATTTTTAGGTACGTGTGTGTGTCTTTATATTTAAACATTTATGTAGCTTCTACTGGAATAAGGAGATGTGTTCTATATTAATCCATGAAAGTTGACCTGGGACCTAGGAAGACCTGGGCTCAAATCCTCTCTCTGATGGATTCTAATTGAAGGACAATTGACTAAACAATTAACCCTTCTAAAACTGAAGCACCTCTTTAGGACTGAGTCACAAAACTTAGATTTAATTCCTGCTTCTGACTCTATGTACTGCTATGACTTGGGTTAGTCACCAGCTCCCTGGATCTTTTTTTATTGCCTATAAAGTGACAAGATAATAGCATGAGGTCCCTTCCTGACCTTGGTTCACTGATATTGTGACAATGCTGATCTCAGTCACTGATAAATTGTCAATCAGTAATTATGAAGGGACTTTCCATACCAGTAGCTTCCTCTCCACCCCTCCTGCAACAGAGAAATGAAAAGTTCACCCTTACCCTCACTCCATTAGAACATGGCAGTTATATTTCTTTTATCATTATAGTAACGACTGGAAGTCATCTCCACCAATATTACTTGAACGCAAACTGCACATTTTATATTTTGAGAAGATTTAAGGATTATGTCAGATTGACAGATAAATGGGGCTTTGATTGTTTAGTTGGGCAGCACAGCTGATCCTTTGTGATTCACAGGAGACAACAGACTAATAATGCCAGTCATAGACACTCAGTCTGTCCTTTTTGCTAATTAAGATATACATAAGATTCCCTTCAGAATCAGTTAGGTTCAAAGGCAATGCATCACTGAGCAAATGCTATTTTATCCTTTAAGAACTCTGATCAAGCATGATTTTGGACCACCAGTAATGAAGGCTACTCACCTTCTGCCAGAGAGGTGATGGACTGAATACACAGCATGAAATATACCTTTTTTGGACAGAGCCAATGTGGGAGTTATTGTTTTTGCTAGATGCAGTTTTTGAAAAGTTTTCATTTTCTTCTTTCCCTCTCTTAGGGGAGGAACAGAAGGAAGATAAGAAAATAAACATTTAATAGAAAAGTAATCGAAAGAACAAAAGAATGGAATAAGAGACTTTCTAGAACAAACTCTCATTTTCATACAATAATGAAATATTTCACTAGGGGCAGCTATTTAGGTGTTGCAGTCCATAGAGTACCAGCTCTTAGAGTCAGAAGGACCTGAATTCAATCCAGGCTCAGATACTTACTAATTATCTAATTGTGTAACCTTGAGCAAGTCACTTAACCCATTGCCTTGATAAAAACAAAAGAAAAAAAAAAAACAATAAAATATTGCACTAAATCCAGAGTATGCTTTTGCTTCCTTTCTGAAATAATCTGGACAGATGGTTCACAAGTTTGTTACTACTCAAGAAGAATTTATAACTTGGGGATACTGGGTACAAAGAAAAAGAAAAAAGGACTTAGCATGAGACCTTGTTTAAAGTCTGACTCTGAGATCTAGGACCTTAGAGATTTTAGACAAATCACTTAACCACTCTTCCCTCAGTTTCCTCATCATTAAAATGAGAGACTGAGACAAGACAGCCTCTAAGGTCCCTTGCTGCTGTAAATCTGGGAAACAGTAAGCCTGGATCTACCGTTTCCCTGACCTCTCTTTCCCATTGCCACTTGACAGCTCATATAATATATATTTTTTTTTATTTTAGGATTTTTATAATTTTTTTTTTCTTTGCAAGGCAAGGGGCTTAAGTGACTTGCCCAAGGCCACATAGCTAGGTAATTATTAAGTATCTGAGGTTGTATTTTAACCCAGGTTCTCCTGACTCCAGGGCCGGTGCTCTATCCACTGCACCATGTAGCCACCCCTGCTCAAACAATTTAGAAGAAATGAGATTACCACCACTTCCTAAGGCTCTTCAGAGATTCTTTTCTGCTCTCTGTCTATACCTATTTTATTAACCTAAGGAACCATGGGTCCTGCCATTGGCCTTGACCCTGCTTTCTTCAGTCTTTCCAGAATTTTGATCTTATGCTGCAACTGAAATTTTCAATTACAATGCAAACTCCTGAGATAAGGGACTATCGCCATTTTCCTACTTTCATTCTCAGAACATGGTTCTTTGTACATATTAAGAGTTTGATTACTGCTCATTCATTCATTCATCCATGTATTCATTAATTCATATGAGTCACAGAACTACATCAAATAGGGAAAGAACCTAGGCAATCTAATGCCATATCAAAACAGGAGCAAATTGAATGTGGGAAAGGTGAAATGATTGGTCCATTGTAATAATAACTAGGTCTCAATTTCAGGTCTTTGAAGTCAGCTCTAATCCATCTGTCATAAATTCCTCTTTCTAGAAATAAAGAAACAATGTGGAAGGGGAAGTGTGATAAGATCAACACCATGGGATTAATTGGCATAAGTTCCATGTTGCTCTTTGTATAGCTCTAATAATTATGTGATTTCTTTTCTTTTAGAGAATGGCATTCTTTGCCACATATAAAATTGTCCTGAATGATAATTTTTGTCGTTGTGTCTCTTTGTGACCCTATTTGATGTTTTCTTGACAAAGATACTGAAGTACTTCTCCATGTCCTTCTCCAGCTGATTTTATAGTTGAAGAAACTGAGGTAGGAAGGGTTAAATGATTTATCCGGGATCACCTAGCTAGTAAATGTCTGAGGCCAGATGAGAGGAGTCTTCCTGACTTCAGACCCAGCACATTATCTGCTGTTTCAGGTTTGTCCTGTAGTGACTACTTGGTTTCCACTTCCCAGATTCTCTTGCCCTGGGACAATAAAAATGTCCAAACAATGTCCAATGTGCCCAATTTACAATTGGGGAATAGACTGAGGCCTAAGAAAATCTGTCTCAGTGAAAGGTTAATAGAATAAAAAGCAAGTTTAGGCTGGTAAATTGGTTTTTCCACTTTCACTCACATATACAAAGTAAGAATAGTTTTTCCAGAATGCAATTACAGTCAGATATACCAAAAAAGATAGTCTCCCTGGGAAATCTTACCAGTAAAATTGGTGAAAAACAAAACAAAAAACAAAAAACAAAAAATAAAAACACAATTTCTCCCTTACCACAGAAGGGACTAGGGATTTCAGACCTGAGAATAATTTCCCTGCTCCTGGGTGCTGTTTCTTACCTAGGGGATCAGAGCTCCCTAAATGACTCACAAGGAGATATCAAACAATGGAATTTCTAGGTTGGCTAAGTTTGCCTTTTAGGCTTCCTCAGTGCAACAGAGGAAAAACAGAGAATGGAAATATCTAGAAGGAAAAAATAAACAAAATGCCCAAAGCTATAAAGTTGACTTCTATCAGATTTGAATCACTATTTTTTTAAATTTCAGATGGAGAAACATAATAAGTTCATTTCTTCTCAGTTTTGTTATTATATTTGGGGAAAAAAATCAAGGCAAAACTAGAGGCTTAGAGTTTCTGAGTATGAGTCTTGTTAAAATAGCATGTAAGTCAGGGCAGGGAGGAAGGACATCTCTGTAGGATCTACCTCCAGATATGTACCTAACACATCTGGAGCATTCTAAAACTACCCTTCTAACCACAGGGGAAATAGACTGATGCCAGAAAAATTTTGGGCTTCTCACAATTCATGAAGGATAGAATGAACTGAGGCTAAAACTACTTCAAATCCTGAAATGAGAGACTTGTGTCTCTGAGTCTCAAGATAATTTCCCTAGGCAGGCAGGCTCTTTGGATGTCTTCCAGGAATGTGTCTGCCCAAAGCTAATGAAACTGAATAAAAAAGCAGAATTAAACAGCTAGTAACCTTCATGGCTTCCCTACTATGCAGTGATTTGAGGAGCTGCAGAGAATACAACTTGGAGAAGAGTCTCACCACCATAGTGACCAATTTTCTTGATCATGAAAGGCACAGCACCTAAGAAATACATAGAAAGACATGGACTGAGGCAGATGAGGCTATATAAGGCTTCAGGTAAAAGATGTGTTGTCCCTAATGCCATACCCATTTTATTCAATGAGTCTTTGATTTTTCCTTTGCTGGTAAGGATTAGAGCTGTGATTTCCTCAATTTATAGAACTCCCAGCTGATGAAAATCCCTCCATTGATACAAATCAACAAAGCTTGCCTAGAGCCTTGCAAGGCTCTACAGTCTTCTACAGTCACTTCTACAGTCACTACAGGACAAACATGAGCCAGCAGAAAGTGTGTGTTTTCTGAAGTCAGGAAGACTCCTCTAATCTGGCCTCAGACATTTACTATGTGATTCCAGATAATTCATTTAACCATTTGTGCCTCAGTTTCTTTACCTGTTAAATCAACTGGAGAAGGAAATGGAGAAGTACTTCAGTATCTTCATCAAGAAAACATCAAATAGGGTCACCAGTATTGGTCACAGTTGGAATTCAAATCCAGGTCTTACTGGTTGATCTCTTATGCCTCTCATGACTGATCACCTTCCCAAAGCTAGTAAAAAATATTACAATAGGGTGATTCAGATTGGTAAAATGGCAAGAACTTTAGATTTCTGAACCTGATGTCATTAAACCTTTCTGAGTCTTATTTTCTTAACCCACAAGATAAATTCGGGGTAGAGAGTATTGGGAAGGAAGTGATAGATTATTCTAAAATTCCCTTTTAACTTTAAAGTCTGTGAGCTTGAATATGGATATGGGAATCTTAGAGAAATCATTAGGCCTTTATTCACCCAGTGAGTAGAGACTGACTACTTAGATTGACTCCTTTTCAGAAGTCTGTGAATGCTGCTGGTGGATTCCATCATTTTAGGGAGATAATTGGCAATTTTAATTTCACTGAAATGATTGCAGTTTCCTGGGTTCCTTTTTTACAAGAGGAATTGTATCCTTTTTCATTTCTTTAGAAAGTTAAAAAAATAAGTTGTTACTAAAAACCACTTAGATGGCCGTGTTGACTACCTGGCCCATGGTTCCCACACTCCTAAGCCCTAATTTTGGCACAGCACCAAAGTCATTACAGTGGCTCCGAGGACAAATCACCAGACATCAGAGTGAAGGCTGAAGGTGGGAATCAGTTGGGGGTCTTGACTCTAGACTCCCTAGAAGGGTGACATAGGATCAGTAACAGTAATGGTAGAAAGTTTATCATGATGATCTGCTGTGGTAGGATGCCCATGATTATTTCCTGTTTTGTAGATGGAGAAAGCCAGGTGAAATAAATGTCACTTTCAGATCCATTAGAGGAGAGAAAATAAACCCGGGGCTTATCTCTAAGGATAATGTCTTCTGTTCTTACATCTGGCCTAGATTCACAAATACACTCCTAATGCAGCAAAGCTGCCTTCCTAACCCTTTTCATCTGGTAGAATTATGTCTTCACCATGTCCTTTTTCATAAAAGCCTGTGACTATCTTCCTACTTCTCAGATCAACCAGATTGAAAAAAAAAAGAAGTACTTCCATCCAAAAATTCATCTCAGTCTGATGAACTATGATTTGATCCTTCTAGAACTTGCCATATGAAACACACAATCTCAAAGAAAGGTCAGGTAATTATAAATCCCTGGGCTGTTTTTGCTACATCATCTAAACTAAAGTCAAAAAGATGTGAGAACATGCTTTTTAGGACTCCTTGGGGCAAACTCTAAAACTTCTTTCTAGTTATTCAGTTTAATAAACAACCTAGGAAGATCTTGTATGGAAGTCAATTGCCTTCCTCCCCCCCCCCCCTTCATCCATAGGATTTCTATGCTTAGGTGATGGTCTGAGTCAATATAAAAACACATTTTTTCCAAATACTCTGAGAAAATTTTTTCTTTCTCTCAAGAGAATCCTAGAATAGAATATTAGGAGACCTTGTCATTATCTCAGCTTTTGAAAATCATCACTGAATGAATTCCCATGAGCCGTTATACTCCTTTATAAATTCTATTTTCTTCTAATATAAGCCTTTTTTCTAGCAAATACAATTTTCTCTTCAATAAACTTCAATAAATGTTTATTAAGTAATACTACAATTACTAAGAGTAGAGAATATAAAAACAATCCAAAAACAAACCCTTTTTTCCAAGAAACAGCTTATTTCTACTGGGAATAGAGGAATCTAGCAAGTAACTAACACATATGAAGAAATTAGGGGAAAGGACAAAACCAAAGTTTTCCAGTAACTTTTAACTTTATCCTGTATTCTACCTAAGGACATTTTTTCAATAAATCTTAGAAGATTAAAAGACTCATTTATGCTAATATCTCTGCATTCAAAGACATTTCAAGAATCAAGCTTTCTGCATGCAACAAACTATTGGTTCATCAGGACAGTGAGTTTTTTCCGCATGTCCATGTCCTTAATACTTCCCCCTAGTACAGGGTAGGCAACCTTTCTTCTGCCAAGGATCAGTTGGATAGTTAAATATCATTTTCAGGCTTTATTTGATCAAACACTTGATTAATTCATCTCTAAAAAGCTACTGGATTTATTGAATTTTGATTTCCTCCCTGTGGGTTGCCTTGGCAATGCTGGACCAATATGACCTGAAAGCCAGAGATTCCCCATCTTTGCCCTGATGGTTGCCTAAAATATATTTGCTGAAGTTACTTGAGGTGAATGTAATCCATGAAGGTCTACACATTGGCCGTGTTCCAAATATAGTGAAATTAAAAGAGGAAATAAAACATAATTAACACCAAGGGACAAGGAACTATGGAGTCTCAAGTCAGAGAATCTTGGTTGAAATTCTTTTGCAACTTCCCAAAATGCAAAATCAGGAGGGATCTCTGATAACCTGCAGCAACTTGATATAAGATCTATGAAAGACTTAGAAGATACTTGATTTGGTAAAGTAGTCAAAGTAAAGGAGGTGAGAAAGGCAGGGACTCACCTGAGTTATACCTATTTTCCCTCCAAATAATCTTGAGTAAAGACTCAAAAAAAAGTCTGACGTGGCATAACCCACAACAGGACAAGATAAAGTAATTCTCCAGCTCAGGGAAACGTAGAAAGGTTTGATGCATCTAGTAAGAGTAGAGTATAGGACAACAAAGACTGTGCCAAGGCAGACCACACTCCTGAAATGCATCAGCATGACTCGGGGTCACCGAATCATCAGTGGCAGATGGGACTTCTGGAAGTCCCCACCCATACATGGGCAACAACTGAGCAGAAGGAGACTGCAGAAAATCTTTACTACTACCAATGGAAGATTCTAGCCTAAAAATGGATCTGCATCACAGTTTTGGGTGGGTTACAGTCCCAGAAAAAGGAGGAGCTAATAAGGTTAAGGAGAAAATATTACAAGTAACCAGAAAGAATTCAAATATAGAGCCACAATGAGGATAACAGCTTCTACATAGATAGAAGTTTCTACATTGAAGGAAGAGAGAGATTGAATTGATATTCTAGAGGATAAAGGGGCTAGAATTATTACTCAGCAAAATTGAGTACAATTCTTTTGGGGAGGGGTGGAGAGAGTGGGTATTTAATGACATAGAAGATGTTCCATGTACCTGATTTAAAATAAAAACTAGCAGAATAGAAACTCTGGCTTTCAGATATAAGACTCAAGAGAAGCATAAAAAAGGTAAACAGGGAAAAGAAATAATACGGGATTCAATGAGGTCAAACCATTTACTATCTTCTATGTGATTTCTAGGAACTTTTTCATTATCACAGCAGTTAAAAGGAATATACATAGAGGGCACAGGCGTGAGTTGAATATGATGAGATGCTATCAAAGAAGTAAAACTATGGGATGAGAAAGAAAAAGGCATTTGGAAAAGGGTGAAAGTTAGAGGTTTAATGGAATAAATTCTTTTATATGAAACCAACATGAAAGAGCTTTTACAAATAAGGGGTGGATGGGGAAAATGAGGAAAGTACTTGAACCTCATACTAATATAAAATTGGCTCAAAGTGAGAATAACATACCCACTCAATTATAGAAGTTTCCCAACCCCTACAGAAAAAATAGAAGGGAAAGTGGATAAGGTGGGGTGGGGTGTGAGGAGGGTTGGTGATACAAGAGAGAGGGAGGACTGGGGGGAAGTGGTAGCTAGAAAGAAAAAACTACAGTTAGATGAAAAAAAATGTTCTAAGTCACTTTTTATTAGAGAAATGTCAATTAAAAGAAATCTGAGATACCATCTCATACCTATCATATTGCCTAAGATGACAGAAATAGAAAATGATGAGTGTAGGAGATAGATGTGGGAAGATTAGGCTTCACTAATGAACAGTTGGTAGTCATGAACTGATTCAACCATTCTGAAGAGCAATTTGGAGCCATGCCCTGAGGACTGTAAAACCATGCTCACCTTCTGACCTAGAAATATCACTAATCAATGTGAATCTAAAGAGATTAAAAAAAAGAAAAAGAATTTAAATGCACAAAAATGATTATAGTAGCTTTGTTATGATATCAAAGAATTGAAAATTGAGGGGATATACATCAACTAAAGAATGACTCAATAAATTATAATGTCTGAATATGATGGAATATAATTGTACTATAATAAATGATGGACAGGATATTTTCAGAAAAACTAAGTAAAGACTTCCATGGGGGGGGGGCAGTTAAGTGGCTCAGTGGATAAAGCACAAGTCCTAGAGTCAGGAGGACCTGAGTTCAAATCCAGCCTCAGACACTTAATAGCTGTGTGATCTTGAGCAAGTTACTTAAGTCCATTGCATTTCAAAAACAAACAAAAAGACTTAATCAAATTGATGAAAAGTGAATTGAGCAGAAAAACTAGGAGAGCATTGTACACAGCAAAAATAATATTATATAGAGGCAGCTGGGTGGTACAGTGGATAGAGCACTGGCCCTGGAGTCAGCAGGACCTGAGTACAAATGTAACCTCAGATACTTAATAATTACCTAGCTGCATGACCTTGGACAAGTCACTTATCCCCACTGCCTTGCAAAAACAAATAAAAAGTAATATTGTAAGATGATCATCTAGGAATGACCAGTGGTGGGATTCCGCTGGTTCACAGCAGTTCTACAGAGCCTTACCTTAAGTTTCTGTTGAGTTCAGCAAATTGATATTAAAATAGCCTTGTAATCAGGATTCTCTCTAAGGTGGGCTTCTCCTCCAACTTGGAAATCACAAATTTATATTTCTTACTCTTTTTTAAACAAACACTGTCTTCTAAATTCTTTTATTAATGTTCATTCTATCTATAGGTGAAAAAAATGGACAGAACTGTATTTATTTATTCATTTCTTAAAACTCATGGATAAAATGAGTTTATTAAAAATACTACACTTGATAAAATCACCAACCCTGCTGATACCCTACCTCCTTCTATTTTCCTGTAGGGTGTGGGAAACTTCTATAACTGATTTAATAAAATGATTTGATAAAATACATTTTATTTCCCTTTGATAAAATACTACATTTTAATTCCCTCATTTTTGTTACTTCAGTAAACAAATATATAATGTAAAGAGAAAAAGTTTCAAACAGCCAGGGGATGACCAGCTGTCATTTGTTCCACTTTTAGTTATACCCCAAATTCCCCCAAGATATTATGAGTGCACTGGTATTCCTGAATGGTGACATCACTAGGAAACCAGGACACAATTAATCAAAAGAAATACAGATTTCCGGGATTATCTTATCTCCCATTTCAGAACCCATGGAAGTGGAAGAAAAAAGGGTTTGAATAGGTAGAATGGGGGTGGCTAGGTGGCACAGTGGATAAAGCACTGGCCCTGTAATCAGGAGTACCTGGGTTCAAATCTGGTCTTAGACACTTAATAATTACCTAACTGTGTGGCCTTTGGGCAAGCCACTTAACCCCATTGCTTTGCTAAAAAAAAAAAAAAAAAAAGAATAGGTAGAATGAGTTTTGGTTCTGCATATGTTCCAACATTGGCTGCTATGCTCATGTGACTATTTTCACTCCAAAACAATGCATTTGCTTACTGTGAGTAATATAACATAATCTAGTTTTGTGTACCTTTGGATTTGAGTATTAAAGCATGAAATATTAAACTAACTTTTGGTATATCTTTTGTATACTTAAACAGTCATTAGGGCAGAGAAGCTGTTGGGAATTTATTTCAATCTCCTCACTGGGAATGACTTAGCTATTCTCAGCAATACAATGATTTAAGAAAAGCCTAAAGGACTTGTGATAAAAATTGCTATACATCTCCAGGGAAAGAACTGATGGACCCTGAATGCAGATCAAATTTTTTTTCTGGGTTTTTTTTTTTTTTTTTTTGGTGCGGTGGCATGTCTGTGTGTGTTCTTTGCTTTTTGTTTTTTTTTTTAAACAACAGTATTATTACAGCTATGGTTTGCCTGATTGCACATGTATAATTATGTCATTTTCTTGGCATTTGGAAGGGGAGAGGAGAAGGAAGGAAGGAGATAATTTGCAACTCAATTTTTTAAATGAAAATTATTATTTTTAACATATATATGGGGAAAATGAAATATTAAATAAATATTATTTTTAAAATATACTTGATTACTAGAGCAAATATTGTTAAATCCTTTGAAAACTTTGAATTGAATTCACATTTTGAAGTTCACATCACATATCTAATATTCCACTGCAACCATCCTGAAAGAGCAGTGGTTGATGGACTTCACAAAGATTTTGAGTCAAGAGACCTTGTTGACATATAAGATCTAAAATCCCATAAAATGAATATAATATAGTTGGATAGGAATGGCCAATTCAATCAATTGCATCTTAACTATTTATTATAGCTCTTTTCATTTAAGCAGATAAGATGGTATTTATTGTCCTTGCTAGCTTGAAGAACTATGTTCAGATCCTGGCTTGGCTCATGACGTGAATCCGGGTCAATCACTACATCTCCTTCAGTCTCGGTTTCCTCATCACTGAAATATGGATAATAACAGCATCTCCTGAATGGAATTGTGGTCCTGATGAGACTGATCTATTCATTATATCAGTATCATTGTCACTTAACACAGTGGTAGGTTTTAATTAATTATTTAGTGGATTGACTGATAATGTAATCAAAACACTTTTTTAAAACAGAAAGTAGTACATAAATGAAGTTATTGTAATTATTTTAAAATGTCAGACTATGAGATTAATGATGATTAGAGAATTTTTTTCATCAATATATGCATTATTTTAAGTGTATGAGTATCCTAGATATATTTACCTGACTCTTTTTCCCATGATATAATGGTGCCCTTTCAGAAGGGTCTGTTTTCTGGCTCCATTTTAATTACATTAAAACCCAACTTTCATTGTGATTAAGATGCATGAGACTTAATCCATTACCTTTCAAATCCAACGAAGACGTTAATAAAATTGCAATGAGCTTGCAAAGAAAAGTGGGGAGGAGGGAGGAGTGGTGTAAGGCCAGAAGTATCCTTTTCCATGTCACAAGGCCTGTTTCAATTTGTTGGCAAGTGGATGAGCCATCACAGCAGGGAAAAGAGCATCCACTTTGCACTTCTGTTACTTACCTGATATTTTATCTGAAGCGCGCATTCTAGCTTTTTCCAAAGGCAGGGACGTGTGGGAGGCAGATTTCAGACTGACATATTTATATTATATGCCACCACCCCTCATGGTGGTATGTCACCCAAGGATGAATGCAAATATGAATAGTTAAACACAGGCAAGACAAATAGCAGAGGAACAAGAGACTAAACAGTTACTGATTGCATCGTGAAATGCTTTCAATGGAAAATGTAAATAATCTATGGGTAATGGGAATCATCCAGATTCAAACATGGAATCTCATGGTACAAAATAGATTACTTAGTATTAATGAGATGACATTGTCTTCTTTTCTGACTGTTATTCTTACAGTAGAGACAGGGGGTCCTCAGAGCCAAAATTTGATGGGAAAGTCATTTTTGCCTTACAGGGAACAAGTTCTTATCCATAGCTATGACTCCCCAGCAACCTGAATAATTTGATTCAATATGTTGCTTATTTCCTGTTGCAGAAAAAGAAGAGGCAATTGGCCCCAGGTCACTTCCCTTTGTTGATTAAGGACCCCAATCTGCAGTACTCAGAACCCCCCATGGGCTAAAGAGAAATTATCAAATACATATGCATCAATCGATGACATTTGACTCCAATAAAATATGCCATGACTCAATTTAAAATGTGAAAATAGTCTTACATAGACTACATAAATTATGTCTTCAAAATTTATGCACTTCTGCATTCCAACTCTTGGGAGGTGATGTTTCCATAAATATAATATTTATCTATGTTTTACTGAATTCCTAATTGTTATTTGTCATTATGTCTCACTGTGTGAAAAAAAAAGTCTTACATTCTTTACTATAACACAGACAACCCCATATGCATTAAAGTTGGGAATCAGAGTTCCAAACCAGGTCGTCGCTCATTTCCATCTAGTCAAGATGACTAACAAAATGGATGTGGTTTTGATGGTTTCAAAGGGAAAAAAATGAGGAAACAGATTTTGTTTTGTCTTCAATTCCACCTGTTGATATTATTAGGTTATAAATTAATGTCTTATAGTAATACTATATGAATTTTCTATAACTGATGTATAATAATGTATTAATATTAATAATGAAGTCATTATCTGTCATTCTTTTTTTTCTTTTTTATTTAACTGAATCTTCATTTCTTAATCCTTTACTTTCCCCTTTTCTCATCTTTTGGGAAGATAAGAAAAATAAAATCCATTAGAAACATGTAAGAGAAGGGGGGGGGGGGGAGCTTTTCTCAGTCTTACCAGGTAAATCAACTAAGTGTAGTCTTCCTCTTCTAGGTGCTGGTTGTGCATAGGGAAAAAAAAAAAGTTGTTTTTCTGTTTAAAAGGTAACAATGAGCAACAATTGGATTCTATAGCATCATGAACTATGCATTCTGCTTAGCAGAAGAGAAAGAGTTCAGTGGAAAAATCATCCAAGGAACGCCCTCTAGAGAAAAGAATCCTCTAGAGAACATAACAGCGGTTTCTACCCAACAAAGTTTATGTGGAAATTCAGGGTAAATCTATACTCTGTTGGCAGAGATTTTATTTTTGTATGTCCTATAGATCCTGCTTTAAGTAATTAGCATTGTCATTCTGATTTCTTTTCTTATGGATGTAATGCTAGCTTAAAGGGTAGAATGGTATAAGTGTCCCAAGGTGGGATTTGTTTGGGTTTGATGATAGTGCTTTTGTGTGTTTGAAAGCCAAGTATCTGCCATATTGTTGTAAATTACCTTGTAAAGGTGCTCATTGCTGAAGAACTCTCTATTGTAAAATATATAAACTCCTGTCATAATGCATTGGCATGTGTTCAACAATGTTCTCCGGGAGATAAGCAAGCCTGGATGTTTAAATTTAGACTATTACAATACTGTGATGCCTCCTAAAATGGGAGCTACACGAACACAAGGAGAGAAGGTGAACAGATTATTACTGGATAAGAAAACTGCAGAGTGATCAAGGGAAAGCATCTTGAACTGGAGGGTGTGAGATCTGAGTTCAAATTTTAATTCTGCATGATAACCGGTTAAAAAAAACTAGGTGTATAATTTTGGCTGGTACTCTGGGGCTCCATTTCTTCCTCTGCCAAGTTAGGACTCTGGAACTAATCAATTCAAAGGTATAATCCATCTTAATATAGCATCCAGGAAGTACATTGGTTATCTCCTGCTTGCTAATTTGATAACCTTTATAGATCACATCATTATCATCTTCACCAACTATAACATATCGATTAGTAATTAAATATCTATAATATACATTCATTGAATCAAAAGCTGGACACAAAGGAAAACAAAAACATGGCCCTGGTTCCCAAAGGGTTTACATTTTCTTGGGGAAGAAAACATGCAGTTAATTATATCATTACAAGATATACACAAGATCCACTAAGTGATTTATTAGAAAGAAGGCATTGGTTTGAATAGAGAGCTGAAGGAGAAAGGGCAAAATTCTCCTGTAGAAAGTGAGATCTGACCTATATCTTGGAAACCAGGGAAATTGGAAAAAAGATAGGAAGCAGAAGAGTGTCCCAGGCTTGAGAGATAAACAGTGAAAATGCTTGGTTTTGGAGATGGAGAGCTTATGGGAGAAGAGAAGAAATAAGGTCAGTATTGCTAGATCAAATATAGTTTAATGTAAGAATGGGAGAACTTCCTAAAGAGGAAAGCAATTCAAAAGTGGAATGGGGTGTCTTAAAATGATGGAAGGTCCTATTTCTTGATTCTCTTCCATGGAATTTGTATGATCAGCTACGGGCTACATTGCTTCCTTGGAACAAGGACCAGCTTTCAAATTCTATGATTTTCTCATTCTCTCGAGGTCGCAGTTTCCTTATCTATAAAACAAAGAATTCCATTCTAGGTATAAAGCATATTCCAGATTGTTTTTGGTGGTGGTGTGGTTTTTTTTTTTTACCCTGCAATAGGGTCTATGGTGATGAGAGAGTGCTAAGAATCGAAAATCCCACCACCTTCCGGTGGTGGTTCTGGTTTTAACTGGGACATTTTGTTCTTAGAAGAGACAGAAGCTAAACAAAGGCTGTCAGTCCTGGGCAAAGAGTGGAGTGATAAAGGAAGAACAGGAGAAACCTCCTGGTAATAAAAGAACAAGAGGGTGCAATAAGGATGATTTAGGAGGGACTGGCTCAAAGGAAAATAAAAGTAAGATTTCTATTGAAGCAGGTCTGCTTTATAGTAGACGTTTCCTTTCTTTTGCTCAATGTTACTAACTCTGTAACCCCATTTGGCTGGCATAGATATTAATGTGATTTGTCATTTTCTTCTACAGCTCATTTTACACAAATGGAAACTGAGGCAAACAAGATTAAGTTTCTTGCCCAGAATCACACAGATAATCAATGTATGAGGTTCAATTTGAATTCAGGTCTTTCTGATTCCAGAAGGGGAATTTTATCCACTGGGCCACCTAGTTGCCCCCATTTCCTATTAGATTGCAATGCCTTGAGGGAACTACAAAAGTAACAAATAATAAAAGTCTTTTGGGCAGCTAAGTGGTGCAGTGGATAAGGTATTCCAAAGACTTCATGAGTTTTATATGTCCAAAAATAGAACTTTTTCACTTTTGCCCCAATCTTTCCCCCTTTACCTTCCCTATTACTGGAGGGGGCAACTCCATCCTCTCTCTCTCTCTCTCTCTCTCTCTCTCTCTCTCTCTCTCTCTCTCTCTCTCTCTCTCTCTCTCTCTCTCTCTTCCAAGCTGTTACTCAGGCTTGTTGGTTTCTTTTCAATATCTTTCAATGATGCCTTCTTCTCTCCTCTGCCACTGTCATCACTTTAGTGCACACCTTTAACACCTCAAGCTTAGATGATTGCAGTAGCTTGCTGGTTGGCTCTCTGCCACAAGATTTTTCCCATTCCTACTCATTCTCCCTTCAGGCACTGAAGAGATTTATCTAAATTGCAGGTCTGGTCATGTCACTCCCCTACTCATTAAACTCGAGTGACTCCCTATTACCTCCAGGATCCAAAACAAAATGCTCCTTTTGGCATTCAAAGCCCTTCATGATCTTTCCCTCTCCAACCTTTCCAGTTTTCTTACACTTTACTCCACAATTTTTATTCTTTGAGCCACTTATTGCCATCCTGGCTATTCCATGAAGAAGTCACACTGTCTCAGCTTGTTGAATTGGAAAATGAAGCCAGTTAAAGGTTTGGGTGGAACATGAAGGGATTCGTCTAATAAACTGACTCTGACCTGGAAGAAATTTTAGGGACAAAAACAGGTTTAAAGTGTTGTTGCAATTAGAATTTACTAAAAGGAAAGAAAGATTAGAGTAGGAAACTGCTAATTCTTAAGCAACCTAAACAACCTAAGCAAGCTAAGAGGCCATGTGGGGGAATCAGAGCAGTCTGCCCTCCAAAGGAAGGCAAGCCATCAAGGGATAAATAATAATGAAGCGTATATGGGTATGAGAAGCTATTGCGGGGTTACTCTCCCCCATATGGAGAAGGACAAATGAGGAGTGAGCAAGATTTTTAAAGGGGGAATGGGAGGATGTTCTTAGGGAAGGAAGCTCAGAGAGCAGGATGAGGTAATTAGGGATGTGTAGATGCAGGATGGTCAGTCCAGGACTTAATCCTTTCAGGCTAAGATAGGGAGTCATAGTTTTATTATGGGGGTTTTCTGCCTGGGACAAGGATTTAACAGGAGTCCTAGCCAGTTGGGGCTTGGTACTTAAAGTTCACTGACTTCATCTCAATAACTTGAAAAGTGGGATGGGGGCAGGGGAAGATACATGGCAGAACAAAGGAGATGACATTAAATAACACATGTTTTTCTGTCCAGTGTTTGCCAAACCCCAAGCTTTAAGCATTTTCTGACTATTCCCCATGCAGTAAATGTTCTCCCTCCTTCCCTTTGAAAACTGATCCTCTCTGGGTTCCTTTAAATCCCAACTAAATAACCACATTCTACAGAAATCCTTCCTTAACTCCTCTTAATTCTGAAACTTTGCCTCTTTTATTTTTTACTTATATTTACAGCAGGTTTTATATAAATTATTGTAATTGTTGTCTCCCCTTTAGACTGTAATTTCAAGGGCAATTAAAAGGTACTGGTCTCTCCAACTGACAGGATGTGAAAAGAAAAAAGAAAAGAAAAAAAAAGAAAAGAAAAGAAAAGAAAAGAAAAGAAAAGAAAAGAAAAGAAAAGAAAGGAAAGGAAAGGAAAGGAAAGGAAAGGAAAGGAAAGGAAAGGAAAGGAAAGGAAAGGAAAGAAAAGAAAAGAAAAGAAAAGAAAAGAAAAGAAAAGAAAAGAAAAGAAAAGAAAAGAAAAGAAAAGAAAAGAAAAGAAAAGAAAAGAAAAGAAAAGAAACTCAAACTATATAGAATCATTAGAAAACAGTCTCTGAATAACAAAATTGATGAGTTTTGTCCTTCATTCTCAAAGAAGGCCAGGACATTAGGAAGGTGATGCTATGACAAGTACATGAATTGGATTTGGGAGGGGGGCAGAATGCTGTACTAAGTCACCAGCCTCACTTTCTCCTCCAGAGCCATCTGGGTCCAGTGCCCAGATATGATCAGAAGATTGAAGATGGCCTAGGATGGGAGGTAATCAGGGCTAAGTGACTTGCCCAAGGTCACATAGCTAGTAAGTGACAAGTGTCTGAGGATGGATTCCAATTCCTGTCCTGACTCCAAAAAGCCAGTGCTCTATGTACTGCCCCACCTAGCTGCCTAAGCCAAATTAAAATGCCTTAAGTAAACTAAAGTCATTCTGAGGTTTCACTGTAGGTTTAGGCTGCCACTGTTTTGGAGAATTTGATCAAAAGGAAAACAGCAAAAACTGGAGGGATTACTAGACTAATGGATTGTAGGTGGAGTTGTGAATTTGTCCATTCAGTCTGAAGAATAATTTGGATCTTTATCCCAAAAGTAATTGAACTATGCACATTCCTTGACCCATCAAATCCACTGGCAGACCTGTACCCTAAAGAGATCAAAGAAGGGAAAAGACTCACAGATATTAAAATATTTATAGCAGGCCTTGAAATAAAGAGGCACCTATCAATTTGATAATAATTGAACACATCAAGGCATAAAAATGCAATGGAAAACTGGCCATAAGCCATGAAGAAAGGGATGTTTTCAGTGGAAGCTAGGAAGGCTTGTAGGAATTGATGCAGAATGATGTGAACATGAACGAAGAGAGCTATTTACAAAATTTCTCACTAAACAACTCTTGTAAACTTTGTCCTGGTCCCTAAGTGGACGTTTTCTTTTTGCTACCCACTCCTCTTTGCAGTTTCCTTTTATTTGTTGACTTCTTCAGCATCATCTAAGTGTCTTTAAGACAGGTCTCTCCTTTTTTCCTTCCAGTGCTCAACAGAAAGTAATGCAATGTAAGTTGGCTAAAAATAACATCAAAATTAAAAAAAAAAACCTTGGAAGGCCTTAAGGATTCTGATCAGTCAGAGCAAAGCATGCTAGGTTCGCTTCTTCAAACTTGCTCAGCCCTGATTTCAGCAGATTGCTGATAAAGGAGCTGCCCACCATGTAAAAGGGAAGTAGAAGACTTAATATACAGAAGGAGCCATGTATTATTTAGTTATTGTCATTGTAGCAGTCATTTATGTTTTTAGGTTTTTTTCAAGGCAAATGGGGTTAAGTGGCTTGCCCAAGGCCACACAGCTAGGTAATTATTAAGTGTCTGAGACTGGATTTGAACCCAAGTACTCCTGACTCCAAGGTCAGTGCTTTATCCACTGCATCACCTAGCTCCCCCATCTTACATTTAATTTTAAAAGAAAAATAAAAATTACTTATTCTCATAGGATTTCCTGAAAAAGGAGTAGGGATAATGTAGCCCTCTTCCATAATTTATACAACTAGTCTCATTTTTTGCCTGTCTCTGACTGTTTCTATCTCTGTCTAGCTCTCTGTCTCCATCTCTGTGATTATTACTCTCTATTTCTCTGTCTCTGTTACTATCTGTATCTCTCTGACTCTGTCTTTGTCTCTCTCCTTCAATAGTCTAGGTCCATGTACATGGATTTATCATCAAGTCTACATAGCAACTTTGTTCTTATTGCCATTTCAGTGAACACTCTGTTATGATTCTGGAGCAGCCTAGGACACATCCAAGGTCAAGAGGATTCCTGAATCCATTACCCAACAGCCAGAGAGAAATGGAAAAGAAGTTTTAGAAGGAAAACCAGTTTGACACTTAGACAAGGAACTAAATGCAGTATAGAGCTCTATTAAATAGCTCCCCTTTCCAGAGCCAGGTACAGATGGGTTCCCAAAACCTCATCTCCAGTGAATGGCCCTCGCTATTTTCTTTGGCTGCTGCTGATGATCACACTTATGTTCATCTTTGTCTGTGGATTCTATGTATTGCCTTTCCTTGTTCTGTAAATGTGACCAGGCTATCGTACGACTCACCCTGCTGTTGTGGTACCTTAGTCTTCTTCTCGAACTCTTAGGTTTAAGTCTCTTAATATGTTTTTGGTCTGGTTTTCCCTACTCTAACTCTTGTCTCCTAGTTGGAAACAGAGAGTTCTTTTCATCATTTATCCAGGTCAGTTCTTTGGGTCGCTGGTCTTAACAAAGGCAGATAAACCACAGGTCACTCAAATAAGCAGTCCTTTGATCCTTCCTCTACTGTCCACTATCAGCAAGGGAATGTTGCCAATGAAGAAGCTGTAAACCAGGGAGGCATCAAACAACCACCTGAAGGGCTATATTCCCTGCAACTTTGACTGATTCTCTCACCAATTTTTAGAACAACTCTGGTCCTCACGTTGGATTAAATAGCAAAATAAATCCAATCACCATTGCATTCTCTTGTCTCCATTTGGTCCCCAAAACATAAACAGACAACATATTAAAGAGCAGAAGTGTGAGATATTCAAAAGGACACTAGATTTCTAATCGGGAGAAGGGAGACCAAGTTCTTGGGGAATTAATAGGCATACAATCATGAGCAGGTCAGTCAACCTCCATAAATCTCAGTTTCCTTGTAATATAGAAAAGGGATTATAATATCACATTTATCACAAGAGTTTGTAAAAAGTTTATTTAAATAGCAACATGCCTTATAAATATAATAGTTGCTTCTTTCTCACTGTCACCAATTTGTTTGTTAGCTTGTATGATACTTAACTGGCCATACTAGTGAAAAACAGTGATATCTTCTAGGGGATTTATTTATATGTTAGGAAACAGTTTGATATAGTGGGAATAGTATTTTTATAGGATCACAAAAACTGGTTTTAATTCATGCCTCTATTCCCTCAGGAAAATCATTAAACTGCCTTGAAATTCAGTTTCATCCTCTCCCCTTATTCAATCTGTTATTGAATCAATTATGAGGACATCTCTCCTCTTTAATGCCTTCTTTAGCCTCTTGCAGGGATCATAAGAGTTTAGATTCTGCCTCTGCCCGGACTACTACAGTAGACTTTTAATTTGTCTTCCTGCCTATACTTTCTCCCCATTCTTCATTGAGAGAACTCCTTTTTCAGGTCCTATCACCCCTGGTAGGAGACGAAAAGAGAAAAAGAGAAATCCCCTTCCTATGCTGTTCTGTGCCAATAGCACATGTCCTACCTACTACACAAAATTATTCCTTGCTTTGACTCCTACCTAGATGTGGAAAGTTTCACTTTTCATGGGGTATGTGAGTGATCTTTGGCCAAGTAATGGCCAATTAACTAAGTTCATCAGAGAGAATTCCTCGGATCCTAAAAGGATAGTAAGAAAACATTTCTCCATTGTCTTCACTGTTTTAGGGTAAAGAGCTATTTATTTATTTATTTTTATATTTAATGTATTACTAATTATTTTTAATCATTCTTTCTTTTTTCAATTTTGAATTTCAAATTCACTTTCTTTCCTACCTTCTCCCCTATCTACTAATAAGACAAACAAATTGACATAAATTATACATGTGAAATTATGGAAATAATATTTCCATCTTAAAAATTTTATAAAAGAAAGGGAAGAAAAATGTTTAAATGAGGAAATTATCCTTCACTTCCCACACTGAGTTCATTCATTCTCTCCATGTTGGTGAATAGGATTTTTTTTTATTATGAGTCCTATGGAATTGTCTTGGGTTGGTGCATTGATCAAGTAACCAAGTCTTTCATTATAATATTGCTATTACTATATGTAATGATCTCCCATCTTTTCTTTCACTTTTCTTCTTGATTGGTTTTTCTAAAACTACCCTCTCCATCATTCCTTATAGTACAGTCGTACTCCATTATAGTTATATAGCACAACCTAGCCATTCCCTGATAACAAGAGCATCTCCTTAATTTCTAATTTCACCCCTGACCAAAAGGAGATACAGTAAATATTTTTGTTCATATAAATTCTTTTCTTTTCCATTCTATGTCTTCGGAATACAAATCTAGTAGCAGTATTTCTGAGTCAAAGTATATACCGTTGCATAGCCCTTTGGGGATGGATCCAGATTGTTCTCTAGAATGGTTGGACTCATTCATTAATCCACCAACAGTTATTATTGTCCCTATTTCCCTCATGCCCATCAGCATTTGTCATTTCTGATAGGTGTGAGGCGGTACCTCAAAATTGTTTTAATTTGCCTTTCACTGGTAAACTAGATAGTTTTATGACTGTGGATTTATTTGCTTTTTTTCTGAAAATTCTTTATATCATTTGACCAGATAGCAAATTGAAAATGGTGCTTATTTTTATAAATTTGACTTAGTCATTCACTCAATTTTTTTTTTTTTTTGAGAAATGAGGTCTTTAAAAGAGAAACTCGCAGCACAAATATTTGATATTCCATCGTGGTATTTTTAAGCCAATTGTAGTTTTCTTGATTCCTTTTTGATTAGGTCTAGTTTCTCTTTTGTCTTGTTAGAGAGCATGATTACTACCCCTGCCTTTTTTTACTTCTGCTGAAGAATATTAGATTGCGTAGTTATTGTGTCTTTCTGTTTCAAGTGTATCCATAGACATCATAACTGTTGGATTCTGGTTACTAATTCATTCTGCTGTTTGGTGAGCTCATCCCATTCACATTTAAAGTTATGATTCCAGTGTATTTCTCTATATCTCATTTGATTCTGTTTCTTCTTTCTCCTGTCTTTTTATCTAATCCCTTAAATCTTGGATTATTGTCACTTGTCATATTGAAATTCAGATCTCTCTGACTCAACAGTAATCACTCTTTCCATTATTCCAAAGGGCTCAAGTTCATTGTAAGATGTTAACTTCTGCTGAAACACTTTAGAAAGGAATCATATCTTTTAATGTGATGGGTGATCCATAATCAAGTGGGTTCAAATCAAATTTTGTTTTTAATATTTTCTATTTACATAAAAATAAACCAAGCTATATGCATATATCCAAGCAAGTTTATCTGGGAATAAATCAAGACTTGTGCTCTGCAGATGTAAAAGATTCAATTCACTATAATTTGACAAACATCTACTGTTCATCTTCTGTGTACTATATATTCTTTGGTTACAACCATATAAATAAAACCATCCTCATTTTCAGGGACAATATATTTCTACATCATCTACATGGTGAACTAAATACAAACACCTAGTAATTCAAAGTGAATGTGGATGGAAAAGATACCAATGCCTGGGATGCAGTGGTGGAACAGAGATCAGAAAATATCTAATGTATTTAGGAGGCCTCAAATGAAGGGACACTTGAAAATGTAGGTAAACCAACATTGATGAATTGCACTGAATATCTACCCACTCCCATGCTGTGCATCCCATATTCTTTGTTTGGAAAATCTCCATCTCTTCAGCTCTTCAAGTATTGCAATAAATTTTTATCTGAGTTCTATTTAAAATAGCAGGGGATCTATTTCTAAATGGAGCCATGTTTTATTTAGATAAATCTCATAATACGGTTCCTATTTGGAGAAAACCTTTGAGAAATACATCTTCCCCTTAAAATAAATACTCCCCATATCTATTATTAAAAATGTGGTGACTCAGAATGGGACTATTTCTGTGCCCATAGATATAAAAACCACATGGTTTTGGTGGGGTTAGTATCTAGACCAGTGATGTTTTATCAGTATGAACAAATTGTAAACTACTCTCCAGAAACTCCTAATTTTTTTTGTAACTTCAATAGTCTTAGATTCCTGGGACAGTGGGAAGTAAAGTGTCCAGATCCTTTCAATCATGTTGGTACAATGTATCTGAGATGGAAGTTGGTCCAAAGGCATCTTTGTAAAGGTGTAAATGGCTGAGAAGCATTTTTAGGGTTCATTTATTTATTTTCATATTAATATAATAATATTATTGTGAAAGTAAATATCATCCCCCTCCCCCAAAAAGATAGAGAAATCTAAAGAGAAATCAAGTGAAAGAAAGAAAGAAAAAGTGTTCTTTATTCTGTGTTCAGATTCCATCGGGTCTGACTGTGGGATGAGTTGTCTTCTTTATCATAAATTCATCAGGGAAGATGCTTCAATATCTTTACCCACAGCCATTCATTACTAGCTGTATTTCTCTCCATTCTATTCCTCCCCACTACCATTTATTCTTTTCTGTCTCTCCTTTCACCCTGTCACTCCACAGAAATGTGTTGAATCTGATGCCCCTTACCCATAATCTCAATCTCTCAATCTTCTATCACCTACTCCCCCCTCCCATCTCCCTGTACCCTTTATTCTATCCCTTTTATCTAATTTTTTTCACTGAGGTAAGATAGATTTCTATATCCTATTGGGTGTGTTTATGTTATTTCGTCACTGAACCATTTCTGATGAGAATGAAAGCTCAGTCACTTCCCCTCAACATCCCCCCTTACACTCAATTGAAAAAGCTTTTTCTTGTCTCTATTATGTAAAATATCTTCACCCATTCTTCCTCTCCTTTCCCTTCCTCCTAATACTTTCCTTCATCTTCCATTTACTCCATCTTTTTACTATATTATACCATTATATTCAGCTCCCTCCTGTGCCTTGTCTATATATGCTCCTTCTAACTGCTGATATAAATGAGACCGTTCATAGGACATAATTAAATTCCTCATAGAGGGCGGCTAGGTGGCACAGTGGATAAAGCACCAGTCCTGGAGTCAGGAGTACATGGGTTCAAATCCAGTCTCAGACACTTAATAATGACCTAGCTGTGTGGCCTTGGGCAAGCCACTTAACCCCATTTGCCTTGCAAAAAAAATTCCTCATAGATAGTCCTCATCCACCCCCCCCCCCATGGTTCCCACAAG
Organism: Macrotis lagotis; assembly: GCF_037893015.1. NCBI lineage: Eukaryota > Metazoa > Chordata > Mammalia > Peramelemorphia > Peramelidae > Macrotis > Macrotis lagotis. The sequence goes on from NC_133661.1 coordinate 18,342,729, forward strand.
TCCTATAGTTGGAGATCAAACTTTCTGTTCAGCTCTGGTCATTTCAGTGGGAAAGTTTGAAAGTCTCCTGTTTCATTGAAAGTCCATCTTTTCCCCCTGGATGCTCAGTTTTGCTAGGTAGTTGATTCTTGGTTGTAATCCAAGCTCTTTTGCCTTCTGGAATATTATATTCCATGCCCTATAAGCCATTCATGTAGATACTGCCAAATCTCACAGTAATCTGGTCTGTAGAGTCAAATGGTAGTCAAATTGTTTCTTTCTGACAGCTTGTAGTATTTTTTTTTTCTTTGACATGGGAGTTTGGGAATTTGACTATAATATTCCAGGAGTTTTGTGATGGGATCTCCTTCAGGACGTGATTGGTGGATTCCCTCAATTTCTATTTTATCCTCTTCTTCTAGGGTCTCAGGGCAATTTTGCTGTATTATTTCTTGAAAAAAAATTGAAGTCTAGGCTCTTTTTCTGGTTAGGATTTTCAGGTATTCCAATCATTTTAAAATTATTTCTACTGGATTTGTTTTCAAAGACAGTTATTTTTCTAATGAGATATTTACATCTAATTACTCATTCTTTTGATATTATTTTATTGTTTCTTGATATCATGCAAAGTCATCAGCTTCCTTTAGCTCCATCCTGCATTTGAAGGAATTATTTTCTTCAGAGAGATTTTTATCTCCTTTTCAACTGGCCAGTTCTGGTTTTTGTTTTTGTTTTTTAGGTTTTTGCAAGGCAATGAGGTTAAGTGGCTTGCCCAAGGACACACAGCTAGGTAATTATTAAGTGTCTGAGATCAGATTTGAACCCAGGTACTCCTGACTCCAGGGCCTGTGCTTTATCCAGTACGCCACCTAGCCACCCCTTGCCACTTCTGTTTTTAAATGAATTCTTCTCATTTTCCTTTTGGGTTTTCTTTTCTATTTGATCTAACCTGGTTTTTAACATGTTATTTTCCTTAGCATTTTTTGGTATCTCCTTCACCAAGCTGCTAACTTGGTTTTCATAATTTACCTGAATCACTCTCATTTCTCTTCCCAAATTTTCCTTTGCCTCCTTTGCTTGTTTTCCTAAGTCTTTTATGAACTTGTCCATAGCCTGAGCCCATTTCCTATGCCTCTTGGAGACTTTGGATACAGAAGCTTTGACTGTCGTTTTCTGAGTATGAATTTTGATCCTCCATGGGACCAAAGTAATTTCAGCTTCTTTATCTGTTGTTTGTTCTTTTCCTCAGCCTATGACTAATTTACTGAACTTCCAAAGATTTGTGTGGGAGGGAGGTTTGGGGACACCCCAACTCTAGTCCTCTAAAGTCTTATGAGAGGCTCTGGCTGCTCTCCTGGCCTGTCCTATGGTGCGTGGATGACCACAGGCCCTCCTCTCTGCCCTGGAGCTCTGAGGAGGGTCCCTGTTCCTCTATGTTGGTATGGGGGGCTCAGACTGCAAGCTGAACCTGAGTGTGGGCAAAGAGCAGAGTTCTTCCCCAGGGAGAGCAGAGAGACCTGTTCAGTCTCTCCCCACCCACTTGCCATCTGTGCAATGGGCACTCTGGAAGAATTGGGTGGTTCCACAGGTTCCCACAGAAGGGATGCTCTAAGGCCAGTGCTGGCAGGGGCTTCATGCTCACTCTAGTGGAGCAGAGCTCTCTCACCACTCCTTCAAGCTGTTCCAGGAAATCCCTGGATCAAAAAGTCCAGCTACTGTCCCTCTGCAATGAACCTGGGTACCCCCATGGACCCAGGTACACCAAGGGATGTTCCTGGAAGGCTGGACCTCGTTTGTTCTGACTGGGCTTGGCTGTGGTCTGGTTGCACTGTGGCTCTTTCCAACTCCTGGTCTTGTTGGAACAAACCTTCCCTGTGGATATTCTAAGTTGTCTTATACTGGGAAATTGCACCATTCAGTCTTTCTGTGGTTCTGCCCCTTTAAATTGTAACTGTAGACATAATTTGAGGACTTTCAGAGCTTTTTGGGGGGGGGTAGTTTCTGGGAATTCCTGCCCTCACAATGCAGCCATCTTGGTTCCTATTGAAAAGTATTAAGCCATTTCCAAGGTCAAACACAGTCATGATTTGAATCCAGCATGATTGAGAGCTCTCTTATTTAAATAGCAAGCATTTATCATTTGGAAAGCATATGACATAGATTATTTCATTTTTCTCCTCTGTAGCATGATTAGCCAGGTTTCTGACTCTTCACACCTATTATCTCTCTCAGAAATATCCCCCTACCATACCAACTCCTTTCTTCAATTGCTGCATTTCTTTCAAGGGCTTTCATGTCAACAACTTCCAACTTTGCTTTTGCATTTCAGTTTCACACTTTGCCTTCCCCTAGCCCCTACTTTTCCTTTCTTTTTGTATGTTGTCTTTCTTCATTGGAATATAAACACTTTGAAGGTAGAAACTATCTTATACATTGTTTGCACATATTTTCTTAGCATTTATCACTTTGTCTGCCATAAGACTGTTGCTTTCTCTTACCAGGGAAGTATATGCCTTCATTATCTACATTTTAATAATGAAGAAACTAGGGTTGAAAGAAAGTAAATGACTTGTTCAGGGTTGTGCAAATAGCAATATCTGGGGCAGGATCCCAAACCAGCTCTTTCTGACTCAAGTCCAGTGGGATATAACCATTAAAGTATGCCTCTATTCACAAAACTACTTAAGAAATACCCACAATTAAGCTAGGGTCAGAGACAAATTCAAATTGATATCAAAAGGTGGAAAATGATCTAAAAGAAATATCTCAAACAAGCCCACAATTCCAACTTATTTTGGACATAGTAACACTATAGTCAAGGGTTAGTTAATAAATAATTATTAGATACCTATTCCTTGCTAAATACTATATTAAATGTTGGAGATTCAAAGAAAGGTAAAAGACCTCTCTGCTCTCCAGAAACACAGTCAAATGGGAGAAATCATATGTAAAAAGTTATGTACAAACTATATCTATCCATCTATATTTATGAATGGAATGACAGATTATATATATATATATATATACATATATATATTTCACACACATACATGCATACATATATGCAAACATATTAATGCATATACGTACACACAATTAGAAAGACATCATATAGAATGTCAATAATAGTCAATAAACATTTGTTCATCACCAACTATGAACTAGGCACTGTGCAAATGGAAACACACAAAAAGGAATGGGGAAGACAACACATAGAGAGAAACTTAAAAGGTGAGAGGGGTAACTGGGCAATGATGAGAAAGTTAGAGAAGACTCATAGTAATGCAACCAGGTGAGAAAGGAACATTCTGAACTGAACTCCCCCTTTAAATGGAGATTTGAAGTTCATGTCTCCTCAATCCAATCAGAGCATCAAAAGGCACTATGAGGCAAGTCCTAAGGCTGATGGAGTCTTGCAAATGAGGAGGTTTCTGCAATAATGAGTTTCCAGGAATACAATGAAGACAGAAATGTACCAGATTAGAGCAACCAGGTGTGAATTGAGGAAGGGTTTTTAATCTCTACACATAATAATAATAATAATAATAATATATTATTATTATTATTATTATTATTATTATTAAGAAGAAGAATGACTTAATTTAGCTAGGTCTTTGAAGCTATTCAGGGAAATCAGGATACAGAATGAGGAGTGAGAGCATTCTAGACAAGGGGGTCAGTCAGAGAAATTGCAATCTAGAAACAATGTCTTATTCTAAGAATAGCAAGGGGACCTGTGTCACTAATTCACAATTCAGCAAGACTCTTTAGTCGATGTCTAACGAAAGGGTTCAAGCAAAAAGAGGAAGTTTTTCTCAATCCTTGGGTAACTGCTCCTACCTATTTTCCACATATAGACTGAAAAAACACATAAACATAACCATGTAAGATATGGAAGAAAATTCAGGAAGAGTAATTGGCCATGATATGTCTGAAAGGCAGGCTTCATGGAATTCACTATGAAGAGTTATGTCTGTCTTCCACACTCTATTAAAGGACCATCGGGGGAAGGTGTAGTCGAAAATGGCTTAAAGTTCAATCCTGACTAAAGTACTCAACAGCTGTGTGATCCTGGGAGCTCATTGAATAACTAAGCCACACTGTCCCCATGTTTTAATAAGCAGATGAAAATACTCTTAATTCTGACCCCTCAAGGATGTAGGGGAAATCCTTTTATGACTGTGATTATAGCAAAAGCAGCATGGTGTATGTATAGTACATTAGATTCAGATTTCGGGGACCTATAGGGAAACTTCAGGGAGAAACTGTTTCCCATAGTTCATTCAGTCAACCAATATTTTCTAAGTGTCTACTATGTTTCAGAAAACATAATAAGTATTTCTGGTATATGCATGGGGGCACACCACAGTCCACCCCTTCCATTATGAGTGACTCTGGCCCTTAACCTGTCATATCATCACTTGGGGAAAAGAAGTTTATTTCTAAATTGTAGTTACAACCCTGATGATTGGCTGAAACAGGAATAAGGAAAAAAAATTGTGATATTCTTTATTTTTCAAAGACCTTTCCATAGATGTTCTATAGAAAGACAACCAATATGGCACAGACCAGACATTAATATAATTGGAGAGTAAATTGAATGGTAAATCAAGAAGTCAAATCATTGAAAATTGATTCTAAATTCTTTTGGGGGGAAAGAAAAATTTTAATGCATCTATTCATAGCCAACTAGGTTCTCTAAGAACATAACCTTAGGATCTTTATTATCAGACTCCCTCCTCATATAGAGAAAGAGAAATCTTGTTAAAGAGGGCAAACTGATTTGCTCTAGGTTACATAGCTAGTGAGTGACAGAATGAAAGAGGGCCAAGTTAACAGGTTTTCTGATTTAGGCCAGGGTGATCGCTGTTGTACCTTTTGCCTACTCCTAAAGACTAAATTTCTGCAATTTAAATCTCCAAAACATAAATTAAATTATGTTTGAAAGCAGTGTCTGGGTGAGCCCTCCTGACCTCATTCATAAATTTTTTGCAATTTCTAAGTAAAGGTGGAGGAAACCATAGCATTTATTTTACAATCCACGCTGCATAAATATTTTATGCCAATTACCTGTTGGTTCTGGTCTACAAACTTGATTTTTATTATTATTTCTATGTTAACAAATAATTATATTAAGTACATTTGAGGCACAACATTCTAGATTGGAGACAATTTATCATATGAAACCTCAACCCCCAGAGGATTTTTTTTCATAAGCAAGAAACTAAGGATAGAACACTGGAGCCTTTCCTAACAATCGCATCAAGATACTCTGAACTAATGTTCACACATGTCCTGGAATTATTGGATAAAGAAACCAGGAAAGTTGCCAACCTGAAAGATATAAGAGAACCATCAATAAACCAAGTAACATACATTGCTCACAGCTGCAACTTGGCTGAATTGACTTCAACAATCACTATTAGCCCTGTGCTGTCGTATAAAAACAATTACCCCATGCTACAGGCAGGGAACTATTTCTAAACAAAGCTATTACTATTGATTGTTTTGTTTATGTAAAAATCACTAATACAGAGAGGAGGTTGAGGGGTTTTCTACTTTGTACCATAGGGCTCTAACTCATTACTCTCTGAAGCATGCTCATCAGAATGAGGCTGCCCATAGACAGCCCATTTCTAAACTTAGTCAATCTTAGTGGATGTTTTAGCTAATTTTCTTCAATTGCTGAATGTGATTTACTATTGTATAATGGACTTAGAAATTTGATCTCAAACTCAAAGAATCAAAAGCTTTCTCTGCTATTTCTGTAGGCTATTTGTTTAGTAGGTCTATAGTCACTTGCTGTCAAATAGTTATTGAACATCTATTGTTCACAGAACTGTGGGAAATACAAGAATATATATTATATTCCCCACCTGAGATATATTCAAAACAGCTGTGTCCAAAATCTAATTTCACTTAAGAATATGTGTTCATTTGGAGAAGACAAAACAAAAACAAAATAGAGCTCTCCATGTTATGGTCCTAGTGATGTCAGTGAAATAGCATCAATGTTTATTGATGGACTTTGGAAGTTACCAGAAATCTAGTCAAAAGTAATGACAAGGTTTACCTCCCAAGAAAGGACTAATATTGAAATTATATCCTTCCCATCTTGGCAATGAAGGGGTGAACTCTCGTTGGAGAATGAAGCATCCTTTGTAAAACATCACCATTATCCTGATTTGTCTTGATTTGTTCACAGTTTTATGTAATTTCTTTATTAATAGATGGCATTTCCATAATAATAATTAAAGACTTGCTGATTTAATAACTAATTGATTATATGAAAGAACTGAGGGACCTGGGGTTCAACTTTTATTACAATCTCTTCTACTTCATGGTTGGGGATGATGATGGTGATGGTGCTGGTGATGGTGATGGTGATGAAGATATTCCCTTCAAGAAGATTACCTCACTTTTCCTTTCAGATAGAGCTTAGATTTTTGTGACCTTACAGCTTCAGAAGCAGCATGTTCCAATGGCTCACTCTTTCAAAGGAAATCTAATGGACCCCTAAGTTTGTTTTAAAATCCTTTTTAGGGAATAGGATTATTTATAACAGTAAACTATGACTCACTAAGCTCTCAGAAACTAAAACGTCCCAGAGACTAGAATTACATTGCTTTCTCATAATAGTATGTGGAATCTCTCCACATATATACCCTGATCTTAAGTAATCTTAATCCACTGAAACTGGAAACAAAGTAAAAAAAGTGAAGCAGGATGACAGAATATTGCCAGTAATGAAGGATAGTAAAAGAATTTTGAATTCTCCTCGTTGTTTTCTCCACTCAACCTAAAGAAATGGACAGAGAAGAATGAGGAAGAGAAAGAAGCCACTACTCAGCTACTGTATTCAGCAAGAATGGATTCAGAATCGAAAACAATGTAAAGCTTTAGGAAACAATGTAAAGACTAACAGAATGCCTTCTGTGGAAGCAAGAATAGGGGGGAAATTGTAAAACTCAAACTTCATAAAATCTTTCTTTATGAAAAAAATGGATCCGGAATCAATTACCAACTAGACACATTTTCTTATCGTGCTTCTGTAGTCTCCTCAGTCTGCTGGGATTGTAGATAATGACCTCTTCATGGGGAGCCTTACTATTTTCCCCTCTATTTAAGATTATCTGTTCTTCTTCCCAGATGACCATGTTTTCCCCTTACTCTCTCCAAATGACCCAAACTTTTGACCTTCCTACATCTCCTTCCCTCTTAATCCAAACCACACATTCTCTAGAAAACAGGAGGGATAGGAAGCTATTTCATCAGTCCATGGAAGATTGAAGAAGATGCTACAAAAACATTTGTAGTTCTAGGAAGAAATCTCAAGTGTACATGAGATGAGCACATTCATAGCATGTAAAATGTGTTGTTTTGTTTTACTGGGGGTTTTTTACATTTGTGCTGAACTTTTGTAAAATTCATTTTTTTTGTTTCCTCAATGAATGCAAATAAGCTTTTCTGGGATGTTCTTTATATAATTCAGGCATAAAAGATCAAAATGCAGTCAGGCAATTATATCTCAGTCTTCATTAATGTTTACAATAAACCTATGACATGGTGGCATTATAGAAAATCCAACACATATTTCCAAATTGAAGTAGAAAAAATGACCACATTTTACAGACTGATAACTTTATAATGCAAATATTTGTTACCTCTTCAAGGTATTGATTACTTGTGCTGATTGGTTCTTTGTTGTCATTTTTATGCAAAGGGAATGTCCACAATACGTATATACATGCTTTTTGAGTCATACTGAATTTAATTAATTAAAAGTATAAAATAATTTAAAATATCCCACTCCAAATATAGCTTCATCCAGGTAATCCAGTACTCCATCAACATTTCTACCTACCAGAGTATATGGTATAATGGACTAATGCTACCATGACTTTAATTAATGTGCAAGTTACTCACTCTGTTATTAATCAAAAGATGACAGATATATAGCAAGACCAAAATTAAAGCTTGATTTTGAATATTGATGTTAGCAAATATCAGATAGTCTTTTACATTTCATTTATAGGAAGAGAAAATAGAATACACATCTCGACATATGTGTGTGTGCTTTCATACACATGTTTATTGAATATAGCTATTTGTACTGTGTATGTATTATTGTATTGGGATAAGCTGTATACATGTAATTCCTAAGTATGTTTTCATCCTTCTCTCCCCCTACTATCCATCATTTCTTTTCATAAAGTTGAAAAGGTTTCTGGCACTCTCTGATAAATATTTTCTTTTTCTCTTTTAGGTTTTTGCAAGGCAATGGGGCAATGGTGACTTGCCCACGGTCAGACAGCTAGGTAATTATTAAGGATCTGGGCCTGGATTTGAACTCAGGTCCTCCTGACTCCAGGGCCAGTACTCTAGGCATCCCTGATAAATATTTTCTTACAAGATGAGATCAATAATCTTGATAATATTGAGAATTCTATTTTCAAGTGTTCCCACCTCGGTATCTTGAATACAGAATAAGAACCAATAGGTAGAGGTCACCAGAAAATAAATTTAAACCTAATGTCAGCAAAGCTTTTAAAAATTGGTGCCATCCCATAGTGCCAGGTGCTGGTCAAAGATTCAGTAAGTTCATTCTCACTAAATATAAGAAAGAAAATACTCAGTGGTATGGAAGAAGCGTAGTTATCTAGGGTTCATTAACTAATTTTTCAAAATATGTTTTAAGTATTTTTTCACTATAATTAATTTCTTTTGTTACTCTTGTTTTGCTTTGATTTAAAAATATTTTGAAATGAGATGCATAGATTTGGTCAGGTTGCCAATTCATCACACACATGTGTGCTCACCCCCCCATACATACACTACACACACACAGACACACACACACACACACACACACACACATACACACACACACACACAAACACAGAATAAGAATAGTATAGACATAGGAAAAATCAAGGGAAGGAGAAATGTTTCTCATCCATTTGCATACATTTGAATTGGTATTTGGTCCTTCAGTATAATAAGTATAGATGGAAATGAACTGATCCCAGAAATTAAAGCCAAGAAAAACATCACTGAGTGAATTTTAGAAAGTTTATTTTCAACAGGTCCTTTGACATCAGAACCACCTCCTAAACACTACTGTTATAATTATAGAGTAATATGGCTATGAATTACAGAACACTATGTTTTAATAAACCCTAGAGTAACTCAAAGGGAAATGAAGCAGTTATGCTGGGGTTAAGTCTGTGATGCATAAAAGATGAAAGCTCAGAGATATGGGATTTCGAAAATGGAGGTGGAAAAGTCTTAAAGGGGAATCCAAGGATAATAGACATATACCTTAATGCTTTACTCTAAGATTTGAAATGTTAAAAAGAAATGACAAGCCTCCATTGTTTATTTTAAAGAAACACTGAATGGGTGATTTATTTAGCAAAAGATAGGAAGAAATATTAATTACAATGAGAAAATATTGATGGGGTATCATTCACATCAGTGGCACGTTTATGGACAGTAAGGTGGCCGAGCAAATCTTGATGAATCCAGCACATTCTATTGGTTTCAGGTTTCAAGGGATGCTGGTGATTGCACAAAGGATAGGGTCCTATGCTGTCATGGGGGTGATATGAGTGATAAAGTGATTTAGTGATAAAGAAGTGTGAGATGTGGGGCATGGATAGTGACTCTTGTGTTCAATCAATATGCATTAATTAAAGGCTTACACCATCTAGTATATATAAAATCTAGTTTAACTACTTGCTTCTGGGCCAAACACTCGATACATTGAAAATAGGATTTGAAGATATTTTATTTGCTACATTCTCAAAAGCATCCTGAATCATCACTTTTTAAGTTAAACTGATCATGTGACTATAATGCAATGAACACTGGTTGAGGAGTCAGGAAACATGGTTTCAATCTCAATTCCAGCAGATAGCACTTGTGTGACCTTGGGCAAGTCCCTTAACACATGTATAGGTTTGAGTTTTCTCAACTGAAAAATTGGGATTTAAAATTCCTTCTAGGGACAGTTAGGTGGAACAGAGGACTTAAATTCAAATCTGAACTCAGACTTTGGGCAAGTCACTTAACCCCGTTGTCTGGCAAAAAAACAAAAAGAAAGAAAGAAAGAAAGAAAAGAAAAGAAAAGAAAATTCTTTCTATACCTCATCTATGGTCTCATAGAAATATTCTACTGCTTTGTTTGTTTTTATTGGAGGAGGTGAATTTTCAAGTATCAATTTGACAGCCACCTGCAATCTCATTTTCTTTCTCTCATTAACCTTGGACCAATTTTTAAAACAAGTTCATTCCAGTAACTTGATTATTGCCCCTATCATATCTATTGCTATATTTTATTTCCCTTCCCCCATTCCTCCTTTTCCTTCTTCTCTTACTCTCTTCCTAGTCTTTTATTCTTTTGTCTCCATCCTTTTCTACTTCATATTAACATTTCTCGTTCAACTTTATATATGTTTAATTGGTTTGTGATCTGCCTATCCTCACAGAAGTCATTTGGCATCTCTGAATGTCAGTTTGTTCATCTAGAATGAGAACTGAGGAGTCAGGTCCCTTCCAGTTAAACATCTATGATCCTTGGGTTTATTTCCCAGTTTTCAAAGTCATTTAACCACATAATTCATTAAATTGTCCCTTTTCCCACCATTTTGATAATGTAACTATTCCCTCTTCTCTAAGTCATTGAATATAATCAGCAGTTTTCAGGCCTCAGACAAAACTAAAGAGGGAATCTCTGTATTTTTGTTTTTATGATGCAAGTTAGGAGAGGAGGATTTATGGAAATATTTTAATTCCTTCCTTCCGCAATGGGGCATGCAGCCCACTTGAAAAACTGTTCAGCGATGAATTGAAAAACATTTCACCCAGCCTCTGTCTCCTGGAGTCCATTTCAGAAAACAAATGAGAAGTGGTAGAGGACAAAGTGCTCCTTGGTGTGGGGTTAGGACATGGTTTCTTCCCTCCAGTGTCTTATATACTCTCCAACTTCTTCCACAAAGAACATATTCAAGAGAACATCATTTTCACTCAATTATATTAAAACATAAGAAAGGGCAAGTAGGGAATTGGATTGACTGCACTTTAGAAAGGGCCCATAAAACAGAATAATTTCTAACTTTAAAAGAGCAATTTTCATCTATGGCACTAACGTTGATTCAATAATGCCCATTCTCGTCTATACAACCTCCTAGAGCTGGGTCACCTTACTTGAAGAGATTAGGGAAAATGGATAATGTAATAACCTGAAAATAACTCTATCTATTGCAACGTTGAGAATATTCACTGAGCCATAGTCAGAGGCCCTAACAGAAATCATCTCCTCTCTGGAGTGTATTCTTTTTTGGAATTTATAAAGAAATCAAGAATTCAACCATGGCAAAATTAAAGTAGCCTAAATATTAAATAAGTCTGACCTGAGGTATCTCATTAATTGCGACTAGATCTGTTCAGATAGAGGGGTCTAGAAAACCTGAGTACACATTCTGTCTCATAAATTTATGTGGCAACTTGACAGTCACTTAATTTACATGGGACTTAGTTTCCTTATTTGTAAAATAAAGAGATTGGACTCAAAGGCCTCTAGGGTCACTTTCAGCTCTATATCTATAGTTTTTTGATCCATCTTTCAATGAACTGGTTACTCAGTCTTCTCATTCTTGGCAGATGAATTCTTCCCCTCGCCCCATATGGGAACTACTCCACTTTCAAAGCTCCTATCAGAAATCATCTCTTCCCTGAAGTTCTCCCTGTTCTCACAAATGAAGATTTCTCCCTCCTCATTATTTCCCTTGACTATCTTGAATGAATTCATTTTTCCTATCACATTCTATTGCAGGATTTCTTGTTCATTTTAATGTGTGATGCCTCCCATTAGAATATTGTTTTAATTGCAGAAAATTAAAGATATCATATTACAAAGGAAAACAATTATATGTAAGAAGTTATCAAAATGTCAAGTAGTTATAGATGTGATAGATATATTGGAGTTATAGACATAGATGATGAGAAAAGCAGAGAAAGAGAGAGATGATGAGAAAAACAGAGGAGAGAGAGAAACAGGGACACAGGCAGAGACAGAGTCAGAGATAGAGATAGAGAGACAGATTTTTATGAAAATGCAGATTAAGAATTTTAGTTATATTTGCATGATATAGTCATTCCTTCTTCTCATTCAGGAAGATGGCAGTTCCTTCACAGCAAAAATTCTGACTTTTAAAAAATTTTTGTATCCTCCTTGCCTATTACATTACCTTTCATATCAAATGTGCCAATATAATTATATATTGTTTTGTAAAACGTAAAGAGTTGTATGATTGGTCACTGTTCCATATTGTTGGCCTTTAAGAAATGAAATGAATTGGTTTCATATCCTAACTTGAAGACACTTACTACCTGGATGACCTTGGACAGGACCTTTCAGTTCTCTTGGACCGAGCTTCATCTGTAAAATAAACTGTTTGGGATTGATTATCTCTAAGATCTTTTATGGCTTAAGAACTGGGAAACTATAATCTTATAAACTTTTATGATGATGATGATAATGATTGTTCTTCATTTTTAAAGAAGACCATGACATTAGGAAGATGATGCCATGAATAAGTGAATTGGATTTGAGTGAGGGGGCGGGGAGGGGGGGTGTGCTAAATCCCAAGTCTCATGTTCTCCTCTGGAGTCAACTGGTTCCAGTGATCAGCTATAAATCAAGATGACTGGACCCTGGATGTGAAGAAATCAGGACTAAGTGTCATCCAAAGTTACACAAGTAACTGAGGTCAGATCTGAAGTCAGGTCCTCCTGACTCCAGATCTAGTGCTCATTTAACTGCATCACCTCACTGCCCTAAGTTTCAGTTTATTCACAAGATGCTTATCTCTCAAATTGATGGAATGATAGGTAAATTGTTCTTCTTCATAATATTATTTAAAAATTCAAAATGTAATGAGGAGTGAAATATGATTTCACTTTATATATTTATCCAATGACTTCACAATCATTTTATGTCCAACTGCATCCAAGGAGATGGATTGATGGATAGATTGAAGGACAGTTAGATGAATGATGAAAAGGCATTTGTTAAGTAAAGTAAAAAAATAAAATGCTCCTTGAGATCAAGGAGATTACACTTTTTTACCTATTGATATTTTATTTTTCTAATTGCATGTTATGAAAGTTTTTCAACATTAATCCACATACAGATACATTTTTATGTTACATGATTTCCTTTCACTCTCCCTCCCCTCCCCTTCCCCTCAGTGGTGAACAGTCTGGTGAACATTGTACATATACTTTTGTATTTAACATGTCTAAAAATTAGTAATTTTCCATTTGAGAAATTAGGATTAAGGGAAAAGAAAAAAAAACATGAAACAAGAATGTAAACATAAGAAAAAAAATTAAAGTGAAGATAGTGTTCATTCAGATTCTGTAGGGTTTGTTTTTAGTTTAGTTAAGTTTTGTTTTGTTTTTCTTCCCCTGGAAGTAGACAAGTAGTCTCCCACAGTTGAACCAGCTCTCTGCACCAAGAAGAGGAGCTAGATCACCTCCCAATGCTTTTGTTAATGTGGACAATGTTCTCTTGGTTCTGCTCCCATCACTCAGCATTAGTTCCTATAATTTGCTCCATGCTTCTCTAGAGTCTGATCATTCATGATTACTTATAGAACAAAAGCACTCCATAGAAAATTACATTCTAATAAGGAAAAACTGCCCACTCAGAGGAACAGGGAATAAGGAAAAGAGTTTTGAACTGGAGAGTCACAAGGCACTTGATTAACATACATTTTCCAAAGGCAATGGTAATATTGATTTGGTTATTATCTCCAGAGCAAGAGATATGACATGGCCCTCAAGGTGAATGGCAAGATGGTCCCAGCAGAATAAGTGGATGTCATGTAAAATAGGTAATCATCTAATTCTCATTGGCTAGGTGAGTTTGTGCCTGTTCCATTATCAGTTCAAAGAACTCAGTACCAGAGCAGAAATGCTAAAAGGAGTAATTTCCTGGGCAAAGAAAAGGTATGTGGTCTCATGAGATCTGGAACAGAAATAACTATGTCAGGATGGGGAAAGGAACAGTTCAGTGGCCAGGGAGATGCTAAGGAAGCTGATGATCCAGCCAGTCAGCATCTTACTAAAACATACAAATCCTGATCCTTCTGATAACTTCAATGACTTGTAGAGCCTCTTATTCATTCATCAACAGGCATTTCAGTTTTGGCTCTGGACTAAGACATTATAATTGCTGGGAATACAAAGACAAAACTAAAGCAAGAGAAATAAATACAATTGCCTTCAGACACTTTAAATTTCACTGGGGGAAAAGGTGCCACCAAAACTAAAAACAAAACCTATTTGTACTCTATTTAGTACAATGGGGGCAGAATGTTACAAAGTTAGGGAGAAAAATAGTGAAAAAAATACATTGATGGAAGAGGAATTCAAGAAAAAAATAGCATTTGTAGAATACTTTTAAGTTTTGCAAAGCATTTGGTAATATTATCTCATTTTATCTTTTCAACAACCATAGGTTACACATGCTATAAGTTATCCCTGTTTTACAGATGGGGAGACCGAGGCATACAGAAGTTGAATGACTTACTCAGGGTTAGCTTGTAAGTGTCTCTGGCCACATTTGAACTTCCTTCTTCCTGACTCCAGATCCACTCTCTGCTAAGGATTTTTGAAAACTTCCAAAGGAATTTGAGAATCCAAAAGCACAGTTGAAAAGCAAAAGCTTTCCAGACATGGGCACAATGTGCCCTATACAAAATATCTTCATGATCAAAACAAATGTCACCCCAAGAGAAAGGCAGTTTGTCTAGAACAATAAGTAGTAAAGAGTCATGAAATTTCTAAGTGACAAATTGGTGCCATAGAGTCAGGTCCCATTGGACATTCTGGCAAACATTAAAGGGACGTACACTTTGTCCATTGCTTTCAAGGTAGGGAAGGTTTATGTTACCTTTTGACAACCATCTAAATCTCATTCCCCTTATTTACAGTCCTTAATTGTCCATGGCATCTATGAACATTCCATTTGTTTGCATAAGATTCCTGAAATATTCATGAAAGATATACTCATAAATAAATGCCTCCCAACCCCCATCCCTTGATATTAATTGATATTTTTATGAATGTATCTTTCTAAAAGACTTCATTACAAAAAAGATTGCCTAATGTACTTGCTGCAATTCAGAATGATAATTCAGAAACTATAGCTAGATAGAATTTCTAAAACCAAGGTCTATTCAAGACAATAATATATGGAAGAAAAAAGTTCACATTTTGCATGTTGCACAGTGATGACAACAAGCTCATAAGCACCTTATAAATTGTCTTCACCCCTTCAGCCTTCCTTCATTTCTTCATTGTGATGTAAGTTATTTCTACACTAGTGGCCCAGAAAAGCTCCAGATGGGGACAGATCCTACCAAGATGATAAGCCTCTGCCTCTGGGTCCAGAGATGGATGCTAAGGCTGTTTATTTAGCACCATTAATAGCTAATATCATCAGAAAACTGATCACTAGGTGATAGGTTTTTTTTCAGTCAGTAATTGATGAAGACAAATTATGAAGGCATGAGGGATAGGATGATGGATGAAATTATTGATTCTCTATTAATTAATTGGTTATGTCTTATCCCACAGCAATATTCTTTGACAGGGAAGCAGGATGTCATGGTCCTCAGAGGAGCAGTCCCAGAGTCAGGATGATATGGACTGAAATCTAGCTTCTGGGACATACTGACTGCATGACCCTAGGCCAGTCCCTTAACCTTTCAGCAACCTAAGGAATAGTCTAAAAACAGGAAAATGCAGAGCATGTGCTCAACTGTATTGGTAGAGGGAGTTCCCTTGCTGGAAGTTCTCTCTACCAATTAAATTACAAACCTCCATCTGTCATTCCTTCCATACCCCAAATTAAAAACAGGTAAACAAACAAACTCATTGCTGTAGCTATAATTATTAATTTGATAATCTACCTTCCTGCCAATTAAATATATATAATATACTAATATCTTCCTACCAATGAGATATAGATTCATTCAGTGCACATAAATGCATATATATATATGAATATCTCATTGGTAGGAAGATACACACATAAGTACATTTGTTTGTGTGTGTGTGTGTGTGTGTGTGTGTGTGTGTGTGTGTATTACAGAGTCTGTTACTTAGATAATGAAGACAACCTGGCGTTTCAGCTACACTTTTCTCAAGTGAACAGGCATAAAAGCAATTAGGGGACTTAAAACACCTGCTTAGACTAGACCAACTGGGCAGAGGCACATCTGGTTAATTCTGGATGGAGTCAAAACAAGAAAACAGCCCTTACTATTTGGTGCATGCAATTTAAGCTGGAGATATTACCACAGAAGAACTATGGGGTCTAATTGTAAATTGAATTGTGGCCGGGGATTGTTTTATCAATTCAGACTCTGGTTTTGTTTTGTTTTGTTTTGTTTTGTTTTGTTTTGTTTTTCATTACTTAAATGAGATTTGTATCCTTCCTCCATGAATCCACAACTCAGAATAATTGTAGCTATGCCAACGTTGACAATGGGAATTGGAGAATTGCATTTATTTTTACCATAAAATAAGAATGAGGAAAAGTTAAAATGTAATTTTTTTGCATGTTGATGATCCAGGTGTTTACTTTTATCTAAGAAAATAAACTTAGTTAAAAAGGCCTTCAAAGAAATTTAGCAAATTGAGTTCTCTGCACTTATTCCGTTACTGGAAGTTATGTAACTTCTTGGGCAACATTTATCTGTGGTTCATTTCTATTTCACAATGAAACCAAACTGGTTAAAGCAATCGTAGACAATAGTTCCCAAAACACCAGATGCCGAGTGAAATTTTTGCCAGGCTAAAATTTTCTATAATCTCTCTTTCAAAGTCAAATTTAATCAACCAGTCATCCAGTATTAATAGGAAACCATGCTCACAGCAGATAAAATGTGGGATTTTGAGGCAAAAAGATCTCAATTTAAATTCAGACTGTCACATTGATGGCCTCCTTATTCTGAGGTATTTATTTTACTGCTTGAGCCTTGAACAAGTCTCTAATAATTCTTTACTAGCTAATAGATAGGTGGTCTGCAATAGGGGTCCCTGATCATAATTACAGTTTATTGTCAGTTGTAAATATTTATGATTACATTTTAAAATGAAATTTTATTTTATTTTTCCAATTGCATGTAATGGTAGTTTTTCAACATTCATCTATTTGCAAATGTGTGAGTTCCATATTTTTCTAACACCTTCACTTCTCTCCCCCCCTCCCCATGGCAGAAAACAACCTGGTAAAAGTTGCATAGTTACAATCCTGTTTAACATGTTCCCATATTAGTCATGTTGTGAAAGAACAATTACAAATTACGGAAAAAAACAATGAGAAAGAAGGAAAAACATAAAAGAAGTTAAGTAAGGAACATAATATCTATTCAGATTCTGTAAATTTTTCCTCCTATGGATGTGGATGGCGTTAACCTATAACAGTCTCTCAGAACTATCTTTGATCTCTGAACTGTTGAGAGGAACTGAGTCCATCTCACAGTGCCATTGTTCATGTATAAAATGTTATCTTGGTTCTGCTCCCTTTGCTTAGCATCAGTTCCTATAAATCTTTACATGAATCTCTAAAGTCTTGACCACTCATGATTTCTTATAGAACAATAGTATTCCAAAATATTCATGTACCATAACTTGTTAAATCATTCCCCAATTGATGGGCATTCCCTCAATTTCCAATTCTTTGCCACTACAAGAAGAGCAGCTGTGAATATTTTGAATATGTGTTAGTTTCCTCAATTTTTATTATCTCTTTGTGATATGGATCTAGTCTTGGTATTGCTGGATCAAAGAGTATGATTTTCTTGTTCTTTGGGCATAGCTCCAAATGACAAGTCATTTTGGAGCCTACCAGTAGGGTGGTATAATCTAATGGGGACTACACTTGGAGAGCTATACCCACACCATGTTGCTTCCATTCCAGTTCTCAGTCCATTCTCCCTTTCACTAGCATCTTGTACAACAGCTTTGTGATTCCTTGCTGTAATTGGGGAGCTTTCTTCTTATTTTGTCCCAAACCAAGTCTCTAGTCATCTGTTTCTTTTAATATTTTTTCTCCCCCCCCCTTAAAATGTAAGCTCCTTGAGGGCAGCTGTTGTCTTGATGGTTGGTTGTATTTGTGTCCCCAATAACTTAGTACTTTGTCTATAATAGAGCAAGAACTTTAAATCAATCTCAGTCTCAATCAGTCTCTCTCTCTCTCTCTCTCTCTCTCTCTCTCTCTCTCTCTCTCTCTCTCTCTCTCTTCCTCTACTTCATACAACATGTCCCATATGTCCTACTGCAATTTTAGTGCTTTAGTTGTTCTTAAGCTTTTGGATTAAAAGTGTATTAAAATTCTGAAACACCTTTTATATGATAAAGGATTATAAAAATGAGGGTTGGCCACTGTATCAAGGAGCTAGTAGTCTGTTTGAGAGATGGCATACTATATACATACCTATCTATATACCTACTTATAATTTTACATTTTGATGGAACATTAATTTCTTCAGTGGATGGTCCATCCATATGGTATTTTAAATATTTTATTGAAATATCAACATGATATTTTAAAAAGAGTCACGGGATTTGAGTCAGAGAATTTGGTTTCAAAAATCAACTCACTTGCTTCCTACCAGTCAGACAATTAAGCAAGTTATTTAACTTCCCTGAGACTCAGTTTCCTCCTATATACCATGAAGGGATGCACTAGGTGCTCCTAGGGGTCTCTTCAGCAATCAATGATCTATTGATTTTCTGCTACTTTAGATCATGGCCCATTAATAGCTCCTAGTCTTGGGGGACACTTGCCCCCCTCCTCTTTGCTCTATCTCTCATAACTTTGATTCCCCCCCCTTCTTACTTTTTCCTCTTGTAATACGTGATTGCCTTAACAACTATGCATGGTCTTCTTTGATAGAAAGCATTTTCTGATCCTCAATTTTCAGATGGGCAAACTGAAACTCAGCAAGCGTAAGTGATCCTTCCACAGTTAGATAGTAAGAAAGAGTCAGAAGTAGCATTATGATCTCAGAACCTCCAAGATGCCTCCTTGTTTTATTATATTATGGTATGTCTGCTATGGCTGGGGTATGTCTCCGAAGAGTTAAATGTGAGCATATCTATGAGCTGCTCTCAAGGGTCTCTACTGAAGCATCTTAGTTAGATCCCAGCCAGTCAGGTAATCTGGTCACATTTCTAGAATCCGATGAGATGTGGGGTTATTATAATCTAGATGGCTTGTCTAATTGGGTACTTTTCCTGTTAACTGTTAACAAAGCTCATTTATGTTTCTGAAGCTGTCCCTTCGACCTCTCTTTTCAAAGCACAGAAGTAGTTACTGAGATCACTCAGGCTTTGTCTTCCTCTTTATGTGTACTTGTACCTTAGGCTCATTATCATGATTTGTTGGATTGTATTCAATGTTTTTTTCCTGACAAAACTGAGTCTCTATATTACCCTGCAATATAGCCATGATACTTTCGAAAGCAATCAAAGGATTCCTACCCTGTATGCCATCTCCAGTGTCCTTAATATCCAAAACGAAATAAGAAACATGTCATCTGCTATATACACAACCCTGAAAAAACTTTCTGGTTTTTTTTGTCTAGTATAGCATTATTGGGGATTTTTTTAAAAGACTCAATTATTTTGCTTTGCAATTCTAGAAACATTTCTTTCTCAAAATCACCATAGCGTATAGGAAAAGTAAGCTGTGATTCATTCATGAAATATTCATTCAACAAACACTCTTCATAGCAAACATTTCATTAGAGAAGAGGCATGACAAAGTGAGCCCGACTATCTTTTAGGCCAGGAAGACCATGTTTTAATTGCCTCCTCTGACATCAACTAGCTGTGTGACCCTGAGCAAATCACTGAGACACTCCATACTCTAGTGAACTTTCTAAGAATAGAATCAATTAAAGGTGCTGATCATCAGTGAGAGAATTTCATTACCTAGGAGTTGTATATGGCATATAGGTCTTTTCCCTAAATACCTCCATGTGCAAGCTTTATTTTTAAGTCTTGAAGATTCAAAGATAAATTCAATACAGGCTTTGCTCTCAAGAGGTTTATAATTATTACAAAAGGAGGATTTTAAGTACATATTATGTATAAGAAATCATGGAGAATTTCAAAAGTTAGAGCATTATGATCTAATGAGAGTTAGACTTGGAACAAGTTCCATGAGCATAAGAAATAAACCTACATCCCACACTACTCCCAACATCAGTCCATTTTTCCACTCACCAGAATCATCAAACATAGCCCTGCAATAGTGAGGGAAAGGGCCAAAGATTAGAGAAGTTTCAATATTCTATTTATTTTTTAAAAAGGGAGAGAGGGCAATCTTCCAACTGTAGGTCAGGAAACCAGGTATATCTTTGTTTGAAAGTATTATTAAAGTGGCAAGTGAGAAGAATGCTATGGCTATAATTTGCCTAGATTGTGATAAACTTTATCTGATCATTCTTTTTTTTTAGGTTTTTGCAAGGCAAATGGGGTTAAGTGGCTTGCCCAAGGCCACACAGCTAGGTCATAATAAAGTGTCTGAGACCAGATTTGAACCCAGGTACTCCTGACTCCAGGGCCAGTGCTTTATCCACTACACCACCTAGCCACCCCTATCTGCCCTTTCTTATGAAAAATATGGAGATATTGGATTAGACAATAAAACAATAAGATAATGGGAATGGACTGGATGATCAGACAGAGTATTGTTAATGACTCATTGTCAATAAGGCATAAGGATTCCACTATCAAACTCTAGAGATTTCTATTTGCCCAGTTCTTTTTTTTTTTAGTATTTTTTTGTAAGGCAAATGGGGTTAAATGGCTTGCCCAAGGCCATACAGCTAGGTAATTATTAAGTGTCTGAGACTGGATTTGAACCCAGGTACTCCTGACTCCAGGGCCTGTGCTTTATCCACTATGCCACCTAGCCACCCCTACCCCTGTTCTTTTTTAAAACGATATAAATATATATATATATATATATATATATATATATATATATATATATATATATACATTATATATATGCATGTGTGTGTATGTGTGTGTGTGTGTGTGTGTATATATATATATATATATATATATATATATATATATAAATAACTTTTACAAAGTCACAAGCATCATAACTTTTGATGACATATACGTAGGTAAAAGATCTAAAACAATGGATGGAAGAACCAGAATGTGAAAGATCTTAATGAGCAAGAGCATTGTACTGGATTAAAAAGATTAAATAAAATACAAATAAATGATGAGTCTTGCATATGGAACATCAAATTAACTTTCTGGTTATACTATGGGGAAGGCATGTTCAGTACAAAATGTGGGTGTTTAGTGAGTGTAGACACAATATGAGTCAAATTTATGATTTGTCAGCCAAAAAAGACCATGTGATTCTGGGGCACGTTGTCATATCTTGCATAAACAAAGAGATGAAGGATCCTCTTTAGACCTTATCTGCATTATGTGTTCAGCTGTGAGTTCTCCAAATTTAAGAAAGATATTGATAATCTGGAGAAGTTACCAGAGAAGAGTTACTAAGGCTGAGAAAATGGTACAGGAGAGCAGTAGGCCTAGAATCAAG
The DNA here is from genome assembly GCF_037893015.1 of Macrotis lagotis. Lineage (NCBI taxonomy): Eukaryota > Metazoa > Chordata > Mammalia > Peramelemorphia > Peramelidae > Macrotis > Macrotis lagotis. Next base: position 18,364,369 of record NC_133661.1, read on the forward strand.
AACTGAGTTCAAATCCAGCCTCAGATGCCTAGTAGTTATATGACTCTAGACAGATCATTTAGCATGGTCTACCTCAGTTTCTCATCTGTAAAATGACCTGGAGAAGAATTCTACTTCAAAAAATTGGGGTCAAAAAGAGTTGCACATGAGTGAACAATGATTGAAGAAATTCAACAGTGGTCTCAAGGTCATGATTAATGACTTGTCTCATTTTTCCTATGTAATTCTTCCATTATCTTCCTTTTACTACAAGCTAGATAAATAAAAGTTTATTAGGCAGTGCGATTAAAAGAATCAACAAAGATCATTTGGGGAAGTCATCTCTCAAGAGAAAAAAAGGAGGTTTTGATGAGTGAGACTTACAGCACAAACATTTTCTTCTGTCAAAACAGGAATCATTTCTGTCAGAAAAGGAACATATTTTTAGGGTTTTTAAGGGCTTCACATGTCTTTTTGGTCATGGTTCCTTGATTTCATTCTTGTCTAGAGTTCCAGACAATTCATTAACTAGTATTTAAATGAGACACTAATAACGTAGCCTGGGGCAATGAGAAATTAAGAAAATTGCCTAGGCTTATACAAAGGATGAATCAGATTTAAGTTTGGACCTCAGGTCTTCCTGAGTCCGTGCCTGGTCATTTGAGATCTGATCTACATGGACTTCTCCTGATTTTGATTGTAAATAAAAACTCCCATTTCCAGAGCATTTAAAACTTACTAGGTGATTTCTCCCATAATAACACTAGGAATTGGATAACTATTCTCATTTTACAAAAAGCACAGCTAGGAGTATAGTGGATAGTGCATGAAACCTGATGTCAGAAAGACTTGAGTTTACATTTGGCCTCAGATAATTACCTTGCCAAACTCCTAAAACTTCACTCCGTCTCAGTTTCCTCTTCTGTAAAAGAGGAATACTGATAGTATCAACCAGTCAAAGTTGCTTTGAGGACAAGATGATATATGTTGTAAAGCATTTTGCAAGCTTTACATCACTTATATAAATGATATTGGTGATGATGATGATGTGATTTTCCTGTTTCATGAATCTCATAAATATTAGTTAAGAAGCCAACCCAGTTGACTCCAACTCAACACAATTCCATTTAAATGATTCTTCGTAATAATGAGACTTATAAATATATAAGGAATGAACAGTAATGACTGAGTTGGAAATTGTCTTAAAAGCTCCCTTGTTCAGTCTCCTATCTTAGGGGTTGTGCTGCTGCACAGCTACTTGGAGAGGACTGAGTGCTTCACTAATTCAACTAACAATGGAGGAAAAGCTGAAAGATTTATCCAAAGTCAGAATGATGAGTGGGAAGGCAGGACTAGATAGCACAGCAAATTAATGATCTGCAAAGTGTAAGGATCCTGGGTAATATCACTAAGTCCTATGAGCAGGGACAAAAATAATCACTGGATTGATAGAGCTCCTGAAGTTTTGGAAGGCACTTTCCATAAGACCATTTTATTTCATCCTCATAAGCATCCTGGAAAGCAGATTTTATCATCATATCTACTTTAAAATGAGAAAACTGAGGCAGAGAGAGATACTTTGCTTGCCAAGTTCATCCAACCTATATCTAAAGAGCTTGAACTTGTCTTCTGACCACAAGTCCTTTTATTATGATTTTTATTTATTTTTTTTTATTTTCATTCATTCATTCATACGTACATATTTCCAAGTTACAGAATTTCTCTCCACTCTTCCTTCCCACCTCCCTCCCCTCAGTAGGGAACAGTCAGGTTAGCATTGTACATACATATTGTGTTAAAACATATTGCAAATTAGTCATTTTGGATATGAGGAATTAGGATTAAGGGAAAGAGATACATAAAAGATAATTTTTATAAAGAGTTCAGCAGATTTGGAAGGGGTGGTTTTTTTTTCCTGTGTGTTTTGGATTTTTTAGTTTTGTTTTGTTTTTCTTCCTCTGGTTGGGAATAATACAGTCTATTACCAGTCTTATCTCTCTGGACTATCCAGAGGAGTTGCTTCCATCAAGGTTTTCTGACCACAAGGTCAATGTTCTATCTATTATATCTCTTCACTAAGAAAATAAGGAAAAGTCAGAGAAGAATTTTGAAAGGAGAAATCACAGAGGATTAAAAACAAATTTCCCTCTCAATTCCATCTGTCTACTGCTAAGAACTGATAAGAACTGGTAATAAACTGAGGGATTCTGAAAAGTACAGAATAAATGGGAGAAAACAAATAGTTTAATGTAATCGTAAAAGTTTCTAAAAAGAATTTTGCCTTTGATTGTCCTTTCCTTCATCATTGATATATTTTTTCCTGTGTAGGCTATATTTGTTTATTACCAAATAACTGATGCAGGTTTTTAACAGGATTTTATTATCTTTTCATCATCATTCTGGAGCCAACAGCTGGGAGGAATCTGTGTTCAGAAAGAAGAGAGACATAAAAAAGTGAACCCCTGCTGCCCTTAGTGCAGTCCACCCCTGTACCAGAGTCCCTAATTGATGCATTATGTAATTTCAAGTTGGAATCCTTTTTGATTTAGGGACTATTATTTCTTGTAAGAGAAGCTATGGGGAGACAAAGCAGATGATAAAACATTCAGTCACAGCTGCTTCAAAACCTTCTTTGCTTGTGAAGGGTTGCATTTTTTTCTCTTAAAGGACTCAGTAAATGAATACTTCTTTTTGCCTGAGTTGTTTGTACTTGGGTTTTATTCATCGGATTAAATTGGGGGGTCGTGGTAGGTTTGTTCTTTTTAAGTTATTTCCTTCTCTAAAATAGACACCCCTCCCATATTGACTACATCAATATCCTCTGGTCTACGTTCTCTTGACAAGGCCCAATCATCTCACTTCCCACAAAATTGGCTCATCTCTCTCATGAAACTAGCAGTCTGTTTTCTAAGACAAGGACTGGGGGACAGGAGGACAGAGGATCAATAACCCCAGAGTCAAGGCATGAGTCTGCTGCTAGCTTTCCTTGTGATTCTGGACAAGTTACAGACATCTCTAATCCTCAGTTTCCTCATCTGCAAAATGACAGGCATTGAACTCAATAATCTTTAAGTCCTTTCCTCTACCAAAATTCTGTGATCCTTCATCCATCATCTACTTTCATGGATATTTTAAATGGCCAATCAATGTTCTGACTAGAAGGAACTTTTCTATTGTACATTAATTAAAATTTAAATTTATGAGAGTAAAAAGGACATTTCAAATCTCTTCCTAAATTGGAAAGGAAAGAGGAAAGGAGCTTAAAAACACCTCTGAAAAATGTTTGAAACTTCTGAAAGGAATCAAATGTTTCTGAGCCTGTATTGGCTTTTATACCTTGATATTGTTTTCTCTATAAATTGTCAGGGAACATTTTTCCCCTCAGAATGATAAATGCTTGTAATAACTAAAGCATAACAGAGACAGATAAAATAGGTAAGGCTTTTCTCCCAAATTTATGACCAAACACTGTGTGACCTTGAGCATATTACCCTCCCTTTCTCTTTGGGCTCAGTTTCCTCAGCTACATTATGAGTTGCCTGGCCTCTCTAACAACTATTTCCCTTCAAGTGATCAATAATTTACGAGTTTAATCTATAGATTGTCAAATGAGATACCCTGGATTCTCACCAATAGCAGAGCTATGAAACTCAAGGATCATAATTTTAGACACATTAATGCCATTCAATGAATAATTTTGTTGAATTAATGGTCAATTTATAACATTTGCCTTTTGTAATCCTCTGGACTATCTGAAACAATAATATTTTGTTTTAAAAGAGAAAGAGAAAGAATAATTTACCCCCTACTTCAGTTGCCTACTACATCAAATCTTTTGATTGGTGTAACACAATCACCTCCCTGGAATTTTTTAAAATTTGGTAAAAGGTAGAATTATATACCATAGATTTTTATGTGTTGGGTTAAATGAGCTTCACTGACTGGGAGAATTCCCTATTGCCTGCATCTTGCAAGAGGTTCTCCATGAGCCCATAGAATAATCTTTGCTCCCATTATACACTGTGCTACGGTAGAGAAAACCCTGCTTAAGAAGAGGGTGAGAATGTATAGAAAAACAGACTTATGAGATGGTTGAGAGAATTTGGGGGGGGAGGTGGGTTGGGGACAGAAGAGATTTGAGGGATGGCACCCTTATCACAAATTCTATTATTTCCTATGAACTTTGATGATGATCATAAAACAATAGAGTCTGAATGAAAAGGGCCTTTGAAGATCATTTAGTCCAATGCCCTCATTTTATATAAAGGAAACCAAAGTCTAAATAAATAAATTGCCTGATGGTTACATGCAATTCATTGTTGAAATGGTAATTCTCTTGCATTCTAAGAAGCCAGTGCTCTCAAGAATGTTGCTACCACTGTTGGTGGAGGCGTGAACTGATCCAACCATTCTGAAGAGCAAAGGGTATCAAACTATGCATACCCTTTGATCTAATAATACTACTGCTAGGCCTGTATCCCAAAGAGGTCTTTAAAAAGGGAGAAAGACCCACAGGTACAGGAATATTAATAGCAGCTTTTTTTACAATGGTAAAGAATTGGAAATTGAGGGGATTCCCATGAGTTGAATAAATAGTCATCTATAAATGTGATGGAGTACAATTGTTCTTTAAGATATTACGAGCAGGGAGATTTCAGATAAACCCCGAAAGACTTACAGGAACTGATGCTTAGTAAGGTGAACATAATAGAATGATCAACTCTCAGCACTTCAATGAGCACAGAGAAATCTAAAAGACTTGTGATGGGAAATATTATCTACAACCAGAGAAAAAAATTAGGGAATCTGAATGCAGAGCAAAGCATATTATTTTCACTTTTTTCAAATCTGTTTTTTTTTTCTTTCACATGATTTTTCTTTCGTTCTTATTCTTCTTTCATTATATGGCTAATATCAATTTAAAATAAAAAAAGTGAATGAATAAAAGACAGATGCTCCTAAGGGAAGGGAAGAAAAAGAAAAGGAAGGGGATCTCTGGTCAAATATCTAAGACCAACCAAAATATAATGGGTTCTGAATAGGCTAGTTGGTAAGTCAATCAAATGCTTTACTTCCTAGGGACAGATTTCCAAAGAAGAGAGATTTGCTTCCTCTCTTCTAAAGAAGAGAGAGCCCCAGGGGTTATGGTGTGGGTTCAGGGAGAAGGAAATGAAGGGAAAGACTCTTGGTTCTAACGTGAAGAAAGCTGGACCAAAGAGGGAGGGCAGAGTCAACAGCAATAGCTGGCAGATGATGAGATAGCTGGATAAAGAGCTGGTTGAGATGTAATGATAAACTTGTAACCCTATTTAATATTCTTCCATGAATTAGCTGCTATGTCCTTCTCTAACTGTTTTGGGAACACAAGGGTTGCTCATGAATTAATAAGGCCTACAAGGAGACAGACGGGGTGATGACCATTTGGGAATAAGCATCAAGAACCATTAATATATGATTCAACTCCTCCTTTAATCGGCTCTTCCATTTCATTTAATGCTTTTTGCTGTACAGGTGTGACATCTACTTCAGGCAAATAGACATTAGTAAGATGGGGACTCCAATTTATATACACAAGGGAACAAGAGATTTTGGAGGAGACCTTAGAGTATTTTGAAAGAGAAAGTATGATGCTGTGAAAAGAGGAAATATTTGGATAATTATTATTATTAGAAATTAATAATGATAATAGTCTTTGATTTGTATTCAAGCCCTGATAGCTGATGTTATGCAATTTAGGCAACCTCATTGAGCTTTTTTCCTCATCAATGAAATTGAGAAAATAATCCTCATGCTATTGAATTCAGAGTTGTTTTGTGAGAAAACTCTTTTTTTTTAAACACTTTAAAAATGTAGGCTCACATTCATTTTGCCTGTTACTTTCCCCAGTTTCCTTAAATGTTGAAATATACGTTTGTGTTTCCGTATTTGCACTACACTTCAGTAAAACAAAACCAAGCACTTAAGGCCTAAAGATTCAGAAACGCAGAACTGAAGAAACATTAAGGGATGACGATCTACATTATCGCTATCTTGTCATCATATTCTGTATCCTAATGAAAACAGGAATGATGTATGCTTGTTTAAATAGCTGCTTTGACTGGCCAGGACCCCTCTCTAAGGTAGTATTCCTTATTTACAGTCACGGAAAAAGGAGAAATTAAGTCTCTGAATGCATATAAATTGGATCATGAGTTTGTGCAACGTAAAAATAATTAAGGCAGATGAACCTGGAGATGGGGCTTGTCATTAATGCTATCATAGCTCTAAGGAATGTCAAAGCAGTGAGAGATGGGCATGACATAAGGCAAAGGAGCTGGCAGTGACTTTGCCCAGGAATAAAGAGTTTGAATCATTACATTTGTGCCATATTCAGAGCGTGTCATAAGGATTCACTCGCAATGATATTGTAACAGGTAATTGAATTTGGTGATAATTTTACTCATCACAAATGACTTGCCTTTGCAAAGATATTAATAGAAGTTCTGTGATGTATCTGTGGAGTCAGATGTTGTGTATCCATGGCAGAGCAAATTATATATTCACACATTAAAATTTGTGTATAACATAAAATATAAAAACTTCACTTCTAATATGTATTTGAGGTAGGGTTTGTATATATGTATAGATAGAAAAATAAATGCACATATACATGTATATTTAGGGAGATAGGACTCATACTTGTAATTTCATGAATATAGGGAATTTCCAGGTACAAACAAACCAAGCCTCACCCATAAATGCAGGTGAGTATCCTCCAATGAATGGATACTTAGATACTTGGAGCAATAAGAAGTTAAAGGACTTGCCTTGAATCATACAGTCTGCATGTTCCAGGGGCCAGACGTGAGGCTAGGTCTTCCTGGGGAGCAGAATTTCCTTTATTGATGCAGATCCTACACCCATCCTATCTTTCCATCCTATGGGATGTACTCCTAAATATTTCTCAAAGTAGGTCCATGAAGAGAGATCTTATTATTTCTCCAACTTACAGTGAAAGATTCAAGCTGTATATTTGTCATTCCACGTACTAGTCACTTGACCAGTCTAGCCATTCTTCTTTCTAGCATGTACTTCTAGATGTCACCACATGATCCTGTTCTTCCTCTGAGTTGCATCTTGGCTATATATTACAGCATGTTAACATTTTTCCTCTACCATTTTGTTGTTTTTTATGCAATATTCAATCTTAGGCATTGGAGGCAGTTGTGTTCAAGATCCCACAGACATCTGGCAATGGAAGTAAAATGGTTGCATTGAAAACATGGGTCTTGGCTGTTTGGGAAAACCTGCACTCAATAGGAGTACTTTAGAATTTTTTAAATCAATGCACTTCATTTTCACTTTTTCAACTCTGTATACAACATATTATACACCTGAACTACCTACATTGGCTATACATACAACTGGAGAAGCTCTTGAGGGTTTTATATGTTAAAATGTGGACATTAGAAGTTCATTTGATATTTTTGTGCATCTGGATAAGTCAAAATTTCTGCATCATGACTTATCTGATGGTTAATGTCAGAAGGTTAATGAATAATGTAATTTCTTTTGTAATATCTATCGAAGAATCCTGAATGCCATAGATTAAAAAGGTGACAAAAAGAATTCCAATTGCAAAAAAAGATGAACTTTTATTCTACCAAGTTGAATGTTTTCATAGTCAACAAACAATAAGAATTTGATCTTGTATTTGCTGCATCTTTCAGTTGTGAGATGGTAGTCTGTTGTCAGATAATGCATGTAAGGAAAGGTTTCCTTTGCAACGATTTTTCCACATTTGGAAGAACAGTGAGAGAAATTATGCCAAGAATTTGATAAGTTTTTCCAAATCAAACCACCACTCACACTGATCCTTCATGAATTTAATGAAAAGATAGGAGAAGGTGGGGATGGGGAGAAATACATGGAAAAATATCAAGACTGATGAGTCAAAACCTTGTATAGTACATAGAAATTTCATAACTCAATGTTATGAACAGGTTTGTCAAACAAAAGAGAATTGGTAAGCATTGAACATGGTATGCACCAAATAATATCAAAATGACTGAATAAAACTAAGTTCTGACAGACAAGGAAAATATTATTTTATGAGTTACTCTTAAATTAGCTATCTATGAACAGTCAGAGCTAAGATTAGAATATGTAATAATAATGAAAAAATAGGTTTTTATTTTTAAAACAGTATGCAGTATAGTATGAAGTATAGTTAATCAAACTGTTCTTAATAAAAATGGAGAAAGGAAAACAAAAATGATATTATTAATAACTTAAATGATTCTATCCAAAGGAAAGCTAAATTCAATTCTTTTTTGCAACCCAGAGGACAAAAATATCTGAAAATGCATTAGTCACTATGTATTTGAATTAGTTACCAAATGTAAAGAGATAGAAGCCTGAAAAGGCTGAATTTTAATATAAATGACTATCAAATCTTATAAAGAAGGATGGTATATGAATCTGAACTATATTGGTTCATGGAAAAAATAGTAAATTGAATCAAAAGTTAAAATAATAAAAGGGGAAAGGAGAAAGAAATAAAGAGGGTTGATAGAAAAGATGACAGATTGAGGGAGGCCACAGTCAGAAGCAAAACAGTGCTGAGTAGGGATAAGGAAAAAGGAGAGAGAAAAGTGCACACAGGGGGAAGATAGAACTGAGGGAAATAGAGGCTGAGTATTCCAAACTGTGAATGTGAATGGGATTAACTATCCCGAAAAGAATGGAAAGGAAATTCACAGTGGATAAAAAACACAAGCCTAACCATGAGAACAATGTACACATTAACAGCATTGTGAGATGAAGAATCTTGATGGAAGCAGCTCCTCTCAGCAGTTCAGAGAGCAAGGATAAGTGTATTAGATTAGCTATGAACAATGTTATGCCCATCCAGAGGAAGAAAAACAAAACAAAACACAACACACACACACACACACACACACACACACACACACACAGAAAAACACCCTTTAGAATCTGATGAACACTCTATAAAAATTGTCTCTTATGTATTTCTTTCCCTTAATGCTTATTCCTTATACTGAAAATTAGTAATCTGTAAACTTATTTATCAAAATATCAAAATGTACAATGCTAACCTGACTGTTCACCACTGAGGGGGAGTAGGGTGGGAAGGGAGAGTGAAAGGAAATTTTGTAACTTAAAAATATACATGTGCATATAGATAAAAACACAAACTAATTCAGATCTAAAAATTAGAAAAATGATAATTGCTCATGGGAACTAGTGTGATAAAAATGATAATTCTATGTAATATAATGATATTACTTATTGAATGTCATGCCAATGAATTACTAAAATTATTTTATAGAACTAAGAAAAAATAGTAAAATCCTTTTGGAAGAACAAAGGATTTAGAATATCGAAGAAATTAATGAAATAAAATGCAAAGAGAGAGGTGGCCTAAATGAACCAGATTAAAACTACATTGTAAAGTCACAGTCATCAAAACTTTCTGCCTAGGAAATGGAGAAATGGATTAGTGGATTAGATTTGATCCAAAAGAAACTAGCAAATGACTCTATTAACCTACTGTTTGATAAACTCAAAGACTATAGATTCTGGGATAATAACTATTTGACAAAAACTACTGGAAAAATTGGAAAATATTGTAACAAAAATGAGACATAAACCCACACTCATACCTATACAAAGATTAGGTCAAAATGGATACAGGATTGAAACAAAAAAGGTTGATATCGTAAATCAATTAGGAGAAGAAGGAATAGCGTATTTCATAGATCAATAGAGAGGGGAGGAATTTATAAGCAAACAAGAGATAGAGAGCATTATACATGGCAAAATGGATAATTTTAATTATATTAAATTTAAAACCTTTCTGCCCCCCAAAATCCAATCCAATCTAGATCAGAAGGAAAATAGAAAATTTGGAAATGAATTTCACAGCTAATGTTTCTGATAAATTTCTAAATTATAAAGGAGTCAAATTACCAAAAATACAACTCATTGCCCAAATGATAAATGATCAAAGGATATAAACAGACAGTTTTCAGATATAGAAATTAAAACTATCTTTAAAAACTTCAATCATCTGAAAGAATTCTCCAAATCATTACTGATCAAAGAAATGCAAATTAAAGCAACTCTGTGGTATCACCTCACATGTATCAGATTGGCTAAAATGACAAAAACAAAAAATAATCAATATTGGAGAGGAGGTTGGGAAACTGATACATTAATGTATTATTGGTGGAGTTGTGAACTGATCTAACCATTCTGAAGAGCAATTTGATACTATGCCTCAAGGACAATCAAACGTTGCACACCCTTGATAACTATACTATTGTTAGGTCTATATATATCCCAAAAAGACCACAAAAAAGGAGAAAAGTACCACATTTACAAAAATATTTATAGCAGCTTTGTTTGTAGTGGCAAAGAATTGGAAATTAAGGGAATGTCATCAATTTGGGAATGACTGAAGAAGTTATAGTATATGAGTCCTCTGGAAGACAATTATTCCATGAGAAAATACGAGTACTCTGTCTTTGGAAAAGCCAGGAAACCTTGCAAGAGTTCATACTGAGTGAAGTGACCGGAATCAGTTGCAAATTTATGAGTTCCACATTTTTATACCACCCTCCCTTCTCAACACCCCCCTCTTGACAGGGAAAAATCTGGTAAAAGTTGAACACGCACCATCTTGTTTAATATATTTTCATATAAATCATGTTGTGAAAGAAGAATTAAAACTGACAGAGGAAATAAATTCAGAAAGGGAATATAATATGCTTTGCTCTTTATTCAGACTCCATAGTTTTTCTCTGAATGTGGATGGCATTTTCCATAACAGATGTCAGGATTGTCCTTGATCTCTGAACTAGTGAGAGGAGAGGCATCCATCATAATGGATCATCTCCCAATGTTGTTAATGTGTACATTGTTCTCCCTTTAGCTCACTTCAATTCAGCATCAGTTCAGAGAAGTTTTTTTCAGGCTTTTCTAAAGTCAAGTTGCCCATACTTTCTAATGAATTAATAATACTTCATAACACTTATATACCATAACTTGTTTAGTCACTCTCCAATTGATAGACACCCCTCAATTTCCAATTCTTTGCCACTACAAAAAAAGTGCAAAATATTTTAGAAATGTGAGATTTACCCCCTATTTAAGATCTGCTTAGGATATAGATCTAGTATTGCTGGACCAAAGGGATGCACAGTTGGGCATAGTTCAAATTGCTTTCTACAATGGTTGAATCATCTCACAAGTCCACCAGCAATGCATTAGTGTCCTAATTTCCCACATCCTCTCCAACACTGATCATTTTTCTTTTCTGTCATCTTAACAAATCTAATAGATGTGAGGTGATATATCAGAGTTGTTTTAATTTGCATTTCTATACTCCATAATGATTTGGAAAATTTTTTCAAATGACCATTAATACCTTTAACTTCTTTATCTGAAAACTGTTCATATCCCTTGACCATTTATCCACTGGAGAATTATTAGTTATCTTATAAATTTGATTCAGTTTTATATATACACATTCATATACATATATATATATATATATATAAATTTATTTCTAGAACTGACTTCTTTATCAGAAACATTACCTATGAAAAATGCTTTCTGCATGCCTCCTAATCTTGGCTTAAATGATTTTATTTGTACAAAATCTCTTTAATTTAATATAGGCAAAATCATCCATTTTATAATGTTCTCTATATCTTGTTTGGTCAAAAACTTCTCCCCCTCTGCACGTTTGATGAGTACAGTATGTCTTGTTCTCCATTATTTATGGTATCACCCTCTATTTCTAAATCCTAAACCTATTTCTATCTTATCTTAGGGTAAAGGTTAAGATATCGGTCTATGCTGAATTTTTATCATACTTTTTTTTAGTTTTCCCAGTAGATTTTGTCAAACAATAAGTTCTTATTAAAAAAGCTAGTGTCATTGGGTTCATCAAACAGTAGATTACTAGAGTCATCTGTTATTGTCTTCTTGTGTATGTTACCTAATGCACTGACCCGCTTTACTTCTTAGCCAAGACCAGATAGTTTGGATGACTCGTGCTTTTTAATATAGTTTTAGATCTATTTACAGCCAGGCCAATTCCCTTTGCCTTTTTTTCATGAATCTCTTGACAATTTTGTCATTTTGATGCACCAGATGAATTTTGTCACAACTTTTTCTAGTTCTGTACAATAGATTTTGGTAATTTGATTGCTATGACACTGAATAAGTAATTTGATTTTGATTGACCTGCCAGTTTTATTATATTAGCTTGACCTCATCATGAGAAATTGATATTTTCCCCGAATTTTTAGATCTGAATTTACTGGTATGAAATTTATTCTATAATGATACTCATAGTTTCTGGTTTCTCTTGAGACATAGATTGTCAAATACTTTATGTTGTCGATAGTTACTTTAAGTAAAACTCTTATCTCTTGCTGTTGACTCTTAGTGATCATGTATAGAAATACTGATGATTTTTGTGGATATCCTGCTACTTTGCTTAAGCTGTCAATTGTGTCAAGCAGGGTTCTCTAAATACACCATCACATCCTCTGCAAAGAGCAAATGTTTTATTTCCTCAATGCCTATTCTACTTCCTTCAATATTTTTTCTACTCTTTTTACCACTGCTAACATTTCTAATAAAATAATGAATGATACTAGTGATAATAAGCATCTTAGTTTCACCCCTGAATTTATTGAAAATGCTATTAGTTTATCCCTATTACATCTAATGCTTGCTTATGGTTAGAAAGATAGTTTATCATTTTAAGGAAAACTTCACTTGGTTCCTAGGCTCTATAGTGTTTTTGATAGAAATCGATGCTAAATCTTGTGAAAGCCTTTAAAAACATCTTTTAAATGAATCATAAGATTTCTGTTTATTTTCTTATTCATATGGTCAATAATGTTTATTTTTTCCTAACATTGAACCATCCCTGCTTACCTGATATAAAACCTGATCAAAGTGTATTATCCTAGTGAAAATTTATTGCAATCTCTTTGCTAAATGCTCGTGATTTCCTATAGAACAATAGCACTACATCATCTTCACATATCACAATCTGTTTAGTCATTCCTCAAAGAATGGGCATCACCTCAATTTCCACTTCTTTGTCACTGCAACAAGAACTATAAATATTTTTGCATGCTCGGAATTCTTACCCTTTCCTGTGATTTCTTTATTATACAGACCTTGTAGTGGTTTTGCTGGATCAAAGTGTATGCACAGGTTTTTGCCCTTCGAATGTAGTAGTTTCAAATTGTTCTCTAGGAAGGCTGGTTCAATTCACAATTCCACAAACATTACATTAGCATTGTTTAGCTATACATTAGTTTCATCTAGCTATGATGAAATAGATACCCCATCCTCTCCAAAACTGATCATTTTCAGTTTTTTCCATATTGGCCAATCTGACATGTGTAAGCTTGAAACCGCATACTTAATATGCATTTCTTTAATAAATGATGATTTAGAACATTTTCCATGTGACTAAAGATAACTTTAATATTTTATCTGAAAACTACCTGTTCATATATTTTATGAATATTAGTTGGGCAATGACTTATACATTTTATAAATTCTTATAAAATTTGACTCAGTTTTCTATAAATTAGAGAAATAAGTTCTTTATCAGAAATATAAGTTATAAAAATTTTCCCCAACTTATTGCATTCCTTTTACTCTTGGTTGCATTGTTTCTATTTGTGTAAAACCTTTTTTACTTTAATCATTTTTTTCATTTTTAATTCTTCCCCTTTCCATACTTCAGACAAACTATTTCTTGCTCTCCTAACTAGTTTATGGTGTCACCTTTTATGTTTAAATCCTGTACCAATTGCAACCTTATCTGGGTCTAGGGTATTAGATGTTGGTATATACCTGATTTCTTACTTACTATTTTCCATTTTCCCAGTCCTTTTTGTTAAAGAGTGAGCTCTTATCCTCTTATCTTCAAAGCTGTAATCTTTCCATTAAGAAGGAATGTAAATTTGAAATAAACAAATTCTTTTTGTGTCCCCTCTCTGCCCTGAAGGATGGTAGTCAATCCCACTCAGGGCCTTACATCACAATCAAGTGAAGTGGTTAAGAAAAGGTTGAAATGGCATTAAATAGATGAAGGATAGATAAAGAAAATTAACAATTGGATTCACCTAAACACATACACACACAAATGGACACACACACACACACACACACACACACACACACACACACACACACACAGACATATATATGTTATAGAGTCAAGCTAATGTCTCTGTGTTTTTAGGCTATTAAATCTTACAGACTAGGTTCACATTATCTGGTATCACTACACTGTACCCCTAAGAGTGTGGACTAAGGAGGATAAATCGTCTCAGGTCAGAAATAGAGCAGGTCAATGCTCTTATGAAGATCAGAGTAGCTCCTAGTTTGTAAGCATCATCAGAACCTCCAACCTGGGTGGAAGAGAAAGACCTACTTTGTGAAAACAAAGAAAATCTTGAACTAAACAAATTATCTAAATGCCAAATGTACTATTTCAGGAAGAAGTGGGTGTATGATTTTATGAAGATGACCCAAGAGATGATTTCATAATTTGCCTTGAACTCAGTCCATTTCATAGAACTGACCATCACTCACCCTTGGTGATATCACTTCCAGAAAATTCTTTCATCCTCCATTGACTTTGAGCTAGATAAAAATTTTTCAGCATATACTTTGGGAAGTATGGTTTACAGAAGGTTAACAGCTGACTGCTTCCAAAATAATAAAAAAAAAATTTATGTGGCATGCAATTAATCAGAACTTTAGTACATATGGGAAGTGTGTACTGGTCCCCTGCTGCTTGATGGCTTTCATGCCAGTCTTAGAATCCAGATGACATTTTGTGCTATTTTCTACATTTATTTGTACTTCACAGTAACCTTTTGGCTTTTCAATATTTTGTGGGATTTTTTCTTCTTTTTTCTTTTGCTTGCATTATAATCTGTTGCCTTACAATTTTCCAAGTTTCTTAGAGCTATGATGAAATAGATACCTAATTTCTTTAAATGGGTCCTTTAATGCACTCCCTTTGAAAAAGGGAGTTATTTTTTTTCCTAGTGGGAACATGTTGTCCTCAAAGTCCTGAAGAATAGTTCTAGAAATGGTCAGATTTAGCTGAAAGCCTAAGTATTCAATGTGATTTATTTCAATATATTTGAAGAAATTAAAGAAAGTAGTCACTTCTTTTTTTTTATTATTTCTTTTTTTTTAGGTTTTTTGCAAGGCAATGGGGTTAAGTGGCTTGCCCAAGGCCATACAGCTAGGTAATTGTTAAGTGTCTGAGGTCTGATTTGAACTCAGGTCCTCCTGACTCCAGGGCCAGTGCTCTATCCACTGAGCCACCTAGCTGCCTGAAAGCAGTTATTTCTTGATGGAATTCTTATAATATTTTATTTATAAGAAGAGTTCTTATTGAACCATCTTTAATCCTTGAATTTTTATTCCCTGACGAACTCTACTGCCCGTTATCTTCTGTGCTTCTAAGATCCACCTCTGTCTTTGTGGGGTTAAGTTTGCTGCCCAAAGAAGTCATAAAACTGTTGATTGTCAATTTCTCAATAATGTTATCTAATTGAAACTGACCCTTTAGTGCTAAAAGGAAATTATTTAATTAATTTTATTGTCAACCCCAATAATCCCCTGTTGTTTGTTTTTTTTTTTAGAATTTGAGCTTTTCAAAATTCTTTCCTCATAACTACTCTTGATACAGGGAGTAGGAATGTCTTCATGTAGGGGTTTAATATGCTTAAGGGCAACTTATCTACCCACTACAATTTATGATTTCATTGATTAAGGCAGTACAGATAGGATATGCTGGCTCATTAATTGCCCTTTTTTTTTACACAAAATGCCGGAAGTTTCCAAGCCAACCCAAACAATAAAATTACAAAAGACACAGACTGAATTCATCAAAAGAATTAAATGAGCATCATTTAATTTTCCTATTAAAGTATTACTATGTTTAGATGAGTCCTTTACTAATTTAATTTAATTTTTAATTATATCTTCCATCTCTCTGTTCTGCACTTATAGTAACACTTCTTAATCTAGGATCTATGTACTTATTCTTCTTAACATTTTAATGATAGTGTTGCAATGTGATTTTGTTTCCTTTGTAATCATACATATATTTTATTTATAAAAATTAATTTTAAAAAACTTCCATAAGTTTCATAAAACTGCCAGAGTGATAGAAGTTAAAATAAACGATAAGATCCCTTGACCTATACAATGATAGATGTCAAACTGGAAGGGAAATTATATGGCATTAATTCTAATCCCTTTCTTTTGCATATGAGAAATTGTGAAGTAAGTGAACTTAGTCAGAGGGGACTTACCCAGGGTAACGGGGCTAGTAAGTACCTGAGAGCACAATTTGAACTTGTATCTTTTTCCTGACTCTGAATCCACTGTTTTATATTCACTACACCACATTATTCTTCTCTGTCCAATCTGTTCCATATCATACATAGCCATCCCTTTTATTTTTTCCCATTGTTTACTGGTGGACTCCTTCACATCCTTGGCTGATGACGTGATTTGGCTTGCAGGCCACCCTATGGTTCCAAAAGTGAAATCAATGGATGCACAATATCCTGATGATCCAACTAAGAATGAAGAGTTCTTCATTAGAGGGTCTGAGAGCTGGGGTGGGGTGGGGAATCTGGATGCCTGTGGCCAAAAGACCAGGCTAGATGAATTAAGGTGGCTCCTCACCAGAAAATTTACCATCAGGGCAACTTCTCTATCCACAACAATGCGTGACTTCATTTGTTAAGGCAGTACAGATAGGATATGTTCATTCTTGATGAATGGAGCTTCTATCAAAATGAAATTATAGCTTTTGTGGAGTCCTGAAGAAGAATTTTTGTTGTAAATAGAATTTAATTTTTTCCGATTGAAGGTAGTTTTCAACATTCCTTTTAAAACTAATATTTAGGGGACAGCTAGGTGGCATCATGAATAAGAGCACCAGCCCTGGAGTCAGGAGTACCTGAGTTTAAATCTGACCTCAGATACTTAATAATTACCTAGCTGTGTGGCCTTGAGCAAGTCACTTAACCCCATTGCCTTGAAAAACCTAAAAAAATAAAAATAAAAGAGACTCTCATAAAATTAATATTTAGAGTTTAACTTTTTTTCCTTCTTTCCTCCCTCTGATACCTCCACTCCAAGATGTCAAACCATCTGATAAAGGTGATACAAATGCAGTCATAGAAACTTATTTCCACATTAGCCATGTTGTGAAAGAATAAATAGAACAAAAGAAAAAAGCATCAAAATTTTAAAAAGTGAGTATTCTGCATTCAAGATGTATAGTTCTGTCTCTGGATATGGATGGCAAGTATTTTGAATTGTTTTGTATCAATGTAGTTCTGAAAGAGTTGTCAGTCATAGTTGAACATCACAGTGTTGCCATTACTGTATACAAAGGTCTCCTGGTTCTGCTCACTTCTCTCAGCATCAGTTCACAAAAGTTTTTTTCAGGTTTTTCTGAACTCTACCTAGATAGCACAATAGTATTACATTATATTCATATAATAATACAATTTGCTCAGTAATTCCCCAATTGACAGGCATTTCCTCAATTTCCAATTTTTAGCATTAGTAAAAAAGAGCTGCAATACATATTTTTTGTCTATTTAGGTACTTCTTCCTTTTTTATGATCTCTTTGTGTTACAGACCTGGGGATGGTATTCCTGGATCAAAGAGTACACCCAGTTTGATTACTCATTGGGCATCTGTCCAAATTGCTCTCCAGATGAAGAAGGATTTCTGAAGGTGTCTTCAAGCTTGGCGTTTTGCTTCCTGCACACAAACTGGAGAGAAATCATTTCTCTTCTGCCATTTCATTAAAAATGAGGCTTGCCCCCATCTGCTATTAGCTCCTCAGGATTGGAAGATGGCATTGTACTCACACTGATGAACAGAGTGCTTCATGAACAAGACTCCTTAGCTGCTTATCCCAGAGCCGATGCCAACTGTCTTGATAACCTTGGGTGAGTTAATTAGCTTTCCTTATGCTTCTCATCAGCCAAAAGCAGATAGAGCCCTGCCATCCTGAGGGGAAGATTTAATGAGATTGTGCCCATTTCTGTATGTGGCCCAAAAATGACTGGAGAAAGGCAACACTGCAGAGGATAAATCATTGGTGGTCACCTTTGCAATCAGTCAAGATCAACATGTGGTTGATTAGGATGTGAGTCATCCAGATTAGATGGACAAGCTGCCTGGGCCAATTATGAAGGGAAAAAATCCTGCATTCTACTGTTGTACATTCTTTGTTTTTTTCCCCCTTTTCCTCTACATTTTCTTTTCCCTCTAACCCCTTCAGATAAACAATAGTGTTTTGCTTTGATAAAATAAAATCTCGTTTAATATGATTTTGTTAAACCCCTAACGTGTTCCAAGAATAATACTAGGTGTGGTGGTTTAAAAAAATCCTGCCCGCAATGGACTCAAATTCTATCAAAACTATCCAGAACATAATTGAAACCCAGGAAATAAGAAATGGAGTGGGGGGGCGCTGCTGAGGAGTAAAAATAAATATGACAGAATTCATAATGATACCTTTACTCTAAAAAGAATCCCTTAGGTTCTCACTCAGTATCAATTTACTTTTAGTTTGCATATGGTTTTATTGGTCAGGCAGTATGGCATTATTAAACAGAAATGTCAGAAACAAGCCATGAAACATGACCCCAGAAGTGGGAATTAGATGTAGGTTCAAGTTACACTTCTGCCACATTTTGTCTGCATGATCCTAGAAAAGTTCCTAGAACTCAGTGTTCACCTGAGTTGATAAAGGAAAATTTCTCATTCATGGGTTCCCTGTAAGGGTGAAATCATAGATCCAGCTTTTATACCTCAAGTTTGAACATAGTTTAGCTTGTTGATTTGACAATTCCCCCCCTACCAGATTAGGATCAGAGAGTCAGAAGTAGATAGTAGGGCAGCAGTGGGAGAAAGGAGGTTTTTGCTGAGGTCAGATTCATTGAGGTCAGAAAAAGGTTGTAACTCTTTGTAACTGGAGACCAAAAATAACTAATTTACTCATAAGAAGTTATCATTGAATATAGTCACAAAGAGAAAATCTGGCTTCTATAGTTGAAATTCTATTTCCACAACTGTAGTACTGACTCCCTGTAGAGACATCCAACTCCAAAGTCTAAAGAGTGGTTAAATAGACAATCAACTATCTAGAAATAGCTTAGCTTCTTCATTTATTCTGGCTCCTGCTTTTGAATGAACTAGGCTTGAACAAGATGCACATAAGCAGGATAAGAATTGGATGTGGAACGTGGTAGGTCAGAAAAAAATCTAGGAATTTTAGTGGAGAATACATTCAATATGTCAAAATAGAATGATGTGGCCATCAAAAAAGCTAATATGGTTTTGGGGTGATTTCACGGGACTCGACCCCCCAAAAATAGGGAATCTCTTGTTACTCTACTTTTCTTGGATTTCATCTGGTCCATCATCTTCATTTCTGGTAACCATAGTTTAAGAAGGATCATTATTTGTGGAATAGTGAAACAAGTTATGGTTCATTACTTGACCAAGCTCTTCAAATTAGTGAGTGGAGAACCCAAATAAAGGCAAATGATGTCAAATACAAAGCTCTTTTCGCTTCAGAGGCATCAAATGTAGGTTGCAACACTGAGTCTGGCCCGATCTAGATTAAAATGTAATGGAGGGGCCGCTAGGTGGTGCAGTGGCTAGAGCACTGGCCCTGGAGTCAGGAGTACCTGAGTTCAAATCCGACCTCAGACACTTAATAATTACCTAGCTGTGTGGCCTTGGGCAAGCCACTTAACTCCATTTGCCTTGCAAAAATATAAAAAAAAAGTAATTGAGAAATATTTAACTAACTAAATAAAAATACAACAGAGTATAGATACTGTTAATAGGTAGTTTTCTAAGGCAATAAGCTGATGGCAGGGATACCTATATATCATTCAGGAGTCTCCAATTATATTTATTTTCTTCCACTGAACCTTATAATTTATGGAAAGGTTAAATTAAATTGGGAATCTTCTGTTGAAGAAGGCATGGTAACAGATACCCAATTTTACAAAGATTTCAATCTGATTGTCTTTTCCTCTTTCCTCTTCCATTCATCCTTCCCTTCTTCTTCCTCCCTTCCTTCCTCCCTCCTACCCTCCCTTCCTCCCTCACTCCTTCCCTTCCTTTGTTCCTTTGTTCCTCTCTCCCTCCCTCTCTTTCTCTCTTCATTTCTTCCTTCCTTCCTCCCTCCCTCTTTTCCTTCCTTCCTTCCTTCCTTCCTTCCTTCTTTCCTTCCTTTCTTCCTAACCTCCCTCCCTCTCTCCCTTCCTTCCTTCCTTCTTTCCTTTTATTCCTTCTTTTCCTTTTTTCCTTCCTGCCTTCCTTCCCTTCTTCCTTCTTTTTTCTTTGTTCCTTTTCTCCCCTTTCTCTTTGAATCCCAAGAGTCTAGAACAGCACTTGGAAAATATGTAGTAGGTGCTTCATAAATGTTTCTAGGTTTCTTTATTAGACTCTCTGCATTTTACTTAAAGACATATGCTATGTTAATTAGAAGAATAGGGATGGACCTCTTGTTTCATTGGTTTCGTTTGAGGAATTTCCCTACTTTAATGCAGGTTAACACATTGTCTTCAATTTTGAGATTAGTTGTAGACCATTGATTTCCTAGTAATATCCCCAACCAGAGGCAGGATTTGAACCAATGTCTTCCTAACTTCAGGGTTCATGCCCTATCCACCAGTCTATTAGCCAATAATAATTTACGAAGGACCTACTATGTGACAGGTACTCCATAATAAGGGCTGGGGGGTAAAAATAGCACCTACCCTCACAACTACTCTCATAGTCTAATGAGGAGACAGCAAGAAGCAAACATGCAACGAAGTAATATATAGGAACAGAAAAAAGGAAAGGAGAATGAAGAGGTATTGGGAAAGATTTGCTTTAGCACTTGAAACTGGAGTAGAAACTTCAAGAAAGCCTGGGAGATCAATAGGCAGAATTCCAGAGAGGAGGGGAGGCAATCAGAGGAAATACCTTGAGCTGAGAGATGATAAGTCTTCTTCATGGAAGAGCAAAAGGGTCAGAGTCGACTGGAGAGTGAGGGGTGAGAAAGATGGAGAGGCAGGAGGAAGCCTGGGTTGGGAAGAGCCTGAAATGGCAACCAGCACATCCTGTGCTGGGTCCTGGAGGCAAGAGGGAGGATCATCAGTGATTTAGTGGAGGCTTGGGGACATGGTTAGATCGACACTTTAAGAAAATGCTCACTTCAGTGATGGGAGGAAGGCTTACTACTCATTATTCTGTGATTAGTCTAATGGCTTGATTTGATTACTTATATCAAAAATATACGTATCCATACCATATATACACTTATATATGAATTTGGGTGTTTACATGTATACATGTTACACATTGTATAATTTATCAGGATGTGATACGTTATAATCAAAATGATATATTATATGCATCGCTGTATATGTATTTATGCATCTCTAAGTTGTTTTATTTTGGTTTTCACTTTTAATGAAATCTCATTTTAGGATAATGGTCTATGTCATGAGATCGCTAACATTTGTGCTAGTGAAACGATGACATTGGGAGAGAAGCACTTTCAAGAGAACTAGCAAATTGCAAGGGATGTAAGTGTTTGTAGGAGAGTGACAGAGTCACACAGACAGAGACAGAGAGAAAGAGATAAGGGGAGAGTGAGTGGGGAACAGCAGAGATGGAGAGAGAGAGAGAGATCCAGAGAGAGAGAGAGAGAGAGAGACAGACAGACAGACAGACAGACAGACAGGAAAGGAGCTCCTTGAGAAGAAGAGTTTGAGATGTATGAGGGGCAAACAAGGTCAAAAACTCTCAGGGTAGTGTGAGATGACCCTTTATTTGCAAAGGGGTCAAAAATCCCTCTGCAATTAACTGGTTGGAAGAGCAGATGAATTAAGGTTTAGAAGACTGGCAAGATGGGGCAGAGGGAAGTTAGAGGACATCAAGTGATATCCTCCTTTTTTCAGATATACGGGAATGAGCATTAGTTGTGGAATCAAAAGACTTGCATTGCAATCCTGGTTCTGCTAATTAATAACAGTGACTGAATAAGTTGGTTAAACTCTCTGAGGTTTTATAAAATTGCCTGTTCTTCCTTGCCCAAAGCACACTGCTGCCTCTCATATATTTACCTTTGTACTGTCTGTCACCTCTATCAGGAGTTGTCTTCCTTGTTATCTCCACTAGTTTTCCTGCCTTGCTTCAAAGATGCTAAGTCAATCCAGTCTCTGTAGGAGACTTCTCTCTGTGACAGCTTCTGGAACTTTCCTTCTGAGTTTCTCTTCCTCTTTTGTTTCAAATGTCATTGATCTATGTAGTCCTCTATTCAGATGGGAGTTTCTTGAGGGCAGAGGCAGCCCTGCCATCAGATTTCTTCATATCCCAAGAACTTGCTGGCATGCCAGGGAAGATTCCACACTTGGTTAATGTCAGTTGATGCAATAATTCTTAAGACGTAGATCACTATGCTCCCAAACAACTATAAATCTTCTTATTCTTCAATCTGCATAGCAGACACATTCAAATTGTATGTGCATTGTACATATTATTATTTGTTTTTATATTGTTTTTATATTGTTTTTATATTGTTTTTATAATATGGCATTAAAACTTGGATGTTTTATAGGCAGCACTTCAGGTTTTATTGCCCAGGACTCAAGACCAAACTGCTGGCTCTGGATAAGAGGATCATCCATTTCTACCCAGAAGGGATCTTAGAGGTCATCAGTTCCAAATCCCTTATTTTATGGATGCATAAACTGAGCCTTTTACAATGCAGAACTATGTCAACATATGGGAACATTTTGTGTTCGCATCAACACACACATGTGTGTGTGTGACCAATGAAAAGAGACTGGGAACAAGAAGAGCCATCACCAGCTATTGGATTGCTCATCATTTGGATGCTTTTCCCCTTTACTTTTTAATAATTGTAGCCTTGGAAAACTGATGGGACAAGATGGTATGGTAAGAATGCATATACGCATACATATAAATGTCTGTGTATGCATACATGTATGTGGGATGTGTATGTTTCATATATACACATGTGGTTATGTTTATGTCATACATAAAAGTATCTGGAGGTGTGCCTACATAATACATGTATACATGCTAGGTGCTTGCTATTTTTATTCTGGAAATTTTCTAGTTTCATAGAATTCTAGATATAGAAGGGATCTCGGAGCACAAAGAGTTTTATCCCAGCCTTTCCTCAGATTCCTAACATCCTTCCCTTTCCTTCTACCAGGCTTTTTAAAGAGAATGGTACAGTGGATAAAATATTGTTACTGAGTAAGGAAGCTCGGAATTCAAATCCAAATTCAGTCTCTTACTTGTTATGTGAATCTGAACAAATAATGAAAACCTCGGATACCTCAAGTGTAAAATTATCATAATAATGACACTTACACAGCAGAGTTTTAGTGAGGATCAAAAGAGATCATAATTGTAACATGTTTAGCCAGAGAATGGCATGTGGTGACTATTTAAAAATGTTCCCTTCCTTCCATCCGTGCTTCTTTCCATTCCATTCTTTCCTTGCTTCCTTTCTTCATCTCTCCCTCCCTGCCTTTCCTTTCTTCCTTCTTTCCTTCCTTCCTTCTATCTTTCCTTCCTTTCTTCTTTGCTCCTCCAGCCATCCCTTCCTCCTTCCTTTCTTTCCTTCTTTCCTTCCTTCCTCTCTTTCTTCCTTCTTTCCCATCAGATCAGCATATTAAAAGAGACACCTGAAGAATCCGTCTTTCAAATTGGTCACTGTTGCTAAATGCTCTAAGTTTCCTAGATCAAAAAGAATTGGAATTTCTAGACCACAGAGAATGAGCCTAGCATAATGGATAAA
Source organism: Macrotis lagotis (assembly GCF_037893015.1). Lineage (NCBI taxonomy): Eukaryota > Metazoa > Chordata > Mammalia > Peramelemorphia > Peramelidae > Macrotis > Macrotis lagotis. The sequence continues at coordinate 18,388,287 of NC_133661.1, forward strand.
TTTCTGACCTTGAAGTTGGGAACATATGGAAATCTAGGGACTCAAAATGGTATCAGGAGTGAGCAGGACCATTACCTTCGCTAAGTTTATGTGGCCTTGGACAAGTCAGGGGACCTCTCTGAGTATTTCTTCATTTATAAGATGGAAGAGGCTAGGAGGCCCTCTTTCTGCTCTGGATCAACAATTAATTTTTTGGCAACCTGGTTCCAATCTTAGCTCTGACATTTACTAAGGGTTAACCCTGTTTCGCCCAAGTCTGAAGTTTTCATCTATAAAATGGGGATAAAAAATATCTGTAGATCTCACCTCAATGAACTTTTAAAAGATTCCAATGAGAAAAATTAGTTTGCAAACTTTCTTATTTAAAAAACATTTTGCAGACCTAAAAGCACTCTCTAAATGGGAAATGCAGTTACTAGACTTGCTATCAGAAGAATATAGTTTTAAGGTCTGGCTTCAACTCTTTTTAACAATGTTCTCCAAGACAAACTGCCTAATCTCTTGGACCATCACTTTCCCTATCCACAAAATGGGCATAATGCCTGTATTCACTGCTTCCAGAAGGAAAATATACATTGCTTTGTAAATTTGAGTAACTGATATAATGATCAAGGGTATTTGATGTTGATGTTGGCTAATTTTTAAAATAGCACTTTCTCAGATTTGCAAGCCATTATTCCATTTGAGACACCAATGAGACTGGTGTGTTGTTATGGTCCCCAAATGAGGAGAGTGATGCTCAGAAAAAAGGTGACCAGGGTCACACACCTACCTAGAAACTGAGAGGTCTGTATGGGTTCTAAATCAAAACCCTTTGAAGGTAATTGTTAGGTATGAGTATTAAACTATATCAGAAATGAGTGCTTATCTTATCTTCTTTATAAGCTGTTATTAAAACTCCAGGTGCTTCATAGTGCCAAATATAAAATTCTGATTTTTTTATAACCATAAATTAAAGTACAAAGTACACCAAAAGTAGAGCAAGACGGTTAAGCTGTCATTGGATTTGGACTTGGAATGTACCTTTCCATGGGAGAAATATTTCCCATCTGATCCTCACTCTTGAACATCTGGTTTTCTGCCACATGTCATAACAAATGAGTCGTAGCTCCTCTTTCACTGAAGTGGCACTACAGACAGCCATTGCAAAGGTGATTTTCCATCCCTATTGCTTGATTAGTCCTTATTAAGAAACTTCTGAAACAGCCACTGTACCTGGGCTCTGAGCCACACAATCTGTGAGTAGGGAAACTTCCCAGAGTGTTGGCTAATAGACAAGGCAGCCTTTATTGCTAGTCCCATCCCCTTTGGGTCTCCCTCTGCCCCTTGGTATTTTTTGTGCCATCTGCTTGCTGCCTATCTCCATTCTCCCCTCTATCTATTCATGACATAGACTTCCATGCATGTCCTCTGGTAAACTCCCTAATCAGTGACTTGATTACTTGCTACCTCCCACTTCATCAGAGAAGAAAAAAGTCAAATCAAAGAAATTTTGTCAATGGAGAAGACATTTTGAAAGTGCTTCTGAGAAGGAAAAAGATCCTGCCAAGGGACTCATAGGTATTGAAAAGGTTTTTTTTTTTCCCCCCTGGTCTTCAATAATTTTTTTTTCTATCCAATGAATGTCATCACTCCCTGCCTTTAAGGGATATGATGAAATGAATCTGAGAAGACTAACAAACAAAAAGAGAGATAAAGAGTAATGGAAAAGACAGGACTTGAATGGGATAAACAGGTCATGTAATGGGTTTATGGTAGGGAGGATCTACTTATAGTTAGACTAGTTCTGAAGAAGTCATCAAATCTTTTTCCTTCTTTCAAGCTGTCAAATATCAGCAGTCCAAAGAACAGTATGGTGCTTTAAAAAGAATTTGGATTTGGAGCCAGAAGATTAGGTTTTAAATCCTGCATTTGTCTCCCATAGTCTCTATGTCCACATACAAATCTGACCCTCCAAGAACAAATGAGCTGCCACGCATGTTTGTTTTCAAATTCTCATTTACAAAACCAAACATCAAAAAGTGAAATTTACCAATTATCCAAAAAAACATCACTAGCATTCATTGAGTTGGAAAAAGAATCCCACCCTAAATTAAAAAGATGCTGCTTCTCAAGATCTGTAACCAAACATATTCAATTCCATTAACCTGTAACTTTAATGGACAAAATTTTAGGTACATAATAGATCTTAATAAATGGGAGAGAACAAGGTAAGATTTCTGTATGATAAAGGTCTCCTTTATGAATTAGTCTCTGATGAGATTTCATTTCTTGTTGGCCAACTTTAGGAGATTTTCTTCTGTGAACACCCAGCAATAGGTATTCTACATATAAAACAGTAGATGAAATCTTTTCAGAAACAAATTTTCCCTTTGAAATTCACAGTTGAATTGTGCTTCCTTCAGGCAGACTTTTACAGAAAAAGAAGATAATTCTTCAGTAAAAAAAAAAAATGCCTCATTTAATAAAAATAACAATTAACGAAGCTCTGAAAAGCCCTGTTTTAATGAAGTCTTGCCATCATCTCTGCTGTTTCATGTGGTAGGGAAATTAACAAGTTTGAAAGTCAGATCTATGAAGATCAAAGACTATACACAATGTGTGCATCTACCAGAAATCATTAATTATCATCAGTTTTTTTAATTGTCTGAGCCCAAACATATATATATATGTATATATATATACATATATATATATATATATATATATATATATATTTACATTTTGAAGCTTTTATATTCATTGTTTTTACTCATCTAGTAAGGGAAAAATAAAATGTTCTTGAAATTAGCTATGGGTCAAATGACTAAATGTTTATTCCTAGATTCTCTATAATCTGACACATTAATTATTTTTTTTAGGTTTTTTTTCACAAGGCAAATGGGGTTAAGTGGCTTGCCCAAGGCCACACAGCTAGGTAATTATTAAGTGTCTGAGACTGGATTTGAACCCAGGTACTCCTGACTCCAAGGCCAGTGCTTTATCCACTACGCCACCTAGCTGCCCCCACATTAATTATTTAATCTCACATCAACCACCTCCATATCAAGGCTTCACCTTTCTAAGCCCCTGAATGCTTTTATCATTTCGATCTTGAGGCATTGAGAGTTTCAGAGTACATAGCTTTCCTCCAACATTCTATTTACTAAATTTCTACACAGACATATATATATATATATATATATATATATATATGTAGAAAGATATTAGATATATGAAGGAATATATTAATAGATAGGAATAAAAAATATACATATACATATACAGATCTAGATATAGTCCTAATATCATGGGATTTTGGTCCAGCAATCTAGGAATAGTTATTAAAGAGAATTACCTCCCAATTCAATATTTTCCCTATAGCAGATATGAAAAAGACACCCAAGAATACATTTTAGTGAAAGGGAGCCTTCAGAAGCAACATCAAGATCTTCCTTGATAGTCTCAGTCTTCAAATGCCAAACACAGAATCATTTCATAAAGAGATGTTTTTATGGAAGAAACAAAAAGATAGAGGAAATATTGTGACATGTGACCCTAACCGGAAGGCCTTGTAGTTGATTGATTTCACTTATTGAGTCAACTCAAGGAGTTCACATAAAAGACTGAGACTTCTGCCTTCTTTATCAGCGATCCATAAAAGGAGTGATTATGAGCTAATAGGACCTTACAGATCTCTCATTCCAACTCCCTGATTTTATGGGTGAGGAAGCTTGATAAACAGAATGGTGCCAGATACTTGCCCATAGCCATGCAGACAGTAAATGATAAAATTGGAATTTAAATTCATGTCCTCTGAATAGATATCTGCAAACCTGTAGCATCAGAATCCAAGAGTCCAAGAGTTCAAGGACATTCTTTTTGAAAGTATGAATATCTTCCACAGATAATTCTAGGCTCATATTCTTGAGCCAAAATTGACATATGGTTGAATAGTATGTATTCTGATATGTAGGGAGAGGCAGGGGGAGAGGGAGAGAGGGTAGAGGAGACAGGAAGACAGAGACAGGGACAGAGATATAGATAGGGACCGAAAGACAGAGAGAGAGAGAGAGAGAGAGAGAGAGAGACAGAGACAGACAGACAGACATACAGACAGACAGACAGACAAAGACAGAGAGAAGGAGAGAGAGAGAGAGAGACAGAGACAGAGGGTCATAAACAGAGGCAGAGTAAATAATTGCGATTGAGAATCATCCAAAAGGTAAAGGAGAAGACACAACTTTAAAAATATGGAGGAAGGGGCAGGCTAGGTGGCACAGTGGATAGAGCACCGGCCCTGGAGTCAGGAGTGCCTGAGTTCAAATCTGGCCTCAGACACTTAATAATTACCTAGCTATGTGGCCTTGGGCAAGTCACTTAACCCTATTTGCCTTGCAAAAACCTAAAAAAAAATGGAGGAAGAAAATCAGTCGAAGGACTATGGTAAGAAGGGAGGAAATAAACACTCACTAATATTTTATAATTCTCATTTGATTTGCACAACAATATTGTCAAATATTCACTATAGTCATTCTTATTTTACCCAGAATCATGGAACATCTAAGTTTATGAGATTACATTTGAACTCAGGTCTCAGACTGACTTTGGGTGTAGCTCTCTCTCCAGTGTGCCATCTAGCTACTTCTAGACCCACTAGTCCCTTAAAAGGGTAAGAAGAGTTTCATCATGTTGTCTTTGTGTCCCCAAAGCCTCACTGTTGTCTGGCACAGAATAGGTGTATTATAAGTGCTTGCTGGACCAAATCTTAAGCATCAGATAGATATAAAATCAAGTAGAGTTACAAACGTGCAAAGACCAGAGTTTTCTAAGAAACATTATATTTTACTATTGTTAATCTCCTTTTTTGCTTGGATTTGGCTTCCAAGTCCACCTCTCCACAGTTACTGAAGGAATTATCAAACCAGCCAATTGCTTGACTGACTGCAATTTTCTCAACTTTGTCTGCAAAATACCTGGAAAACTAGTAGCAGGTGGTTGGGTTCTAACAATAAAAATTACATCCCTGAACATTATAGAATACCAAATGGTGATTACATTATATTAAAAAGCTTTTGAACTAACAAAACCAATATAACCAAGATTAGAAGTAAAGAAGAAAGCTGAGAAACATTATTTTTGCAGTCAGTTTTCCTAAGGGTCTCATTGCTTAAATATTTAGAGAACAAAGTGAAATTTATACAAATACAAGTCATGCCCCAACTGATAAATGGCCAAAGGAAATGTACAGAAAAATTTCAGATGAAGAGATGAAAGCTACCTGTAGTCATATGAAAAAAATATTCTAAATTATTTTTAATTGGAGAAATTCAAACTAAAACATCTCTGAGCTACCACCTCACATCTTTTTGATTGTCTAATATAATATGACTAAAAGGGAACTGATAAATTTTGGAGAAGATGTGAGAAAACTGTGCCACGAATGCATTACTGGTTAAGTTATGAACCGATTCAATCATTCTAGAGTGCAATTTGGAACCATGCCCAAAAAACTATAAATCTGTACATTCCCTTTGATTAAGCGATATAGGTATTAAGTCTATATGACAAAAATATCATAAAAATGAGAATAAGGAACCATACATAGAAAAAAATATTTATAGCAGCTCTTTTTGTGTGGTATCAAAGAATTGGAAATTTAGAAGATGTCCAACAATTGAGGAATGGCTAAACCAATTGTTGTATACGAGTCTTATGGTGTTCTATTGTTCTGTAGAAAATTATGAGCAGTTAAATTTCAGAAAATACTTGGAAAGACTAACATGGACTGATGCTGAGTGAAGTGAGTAGAGAGAACATTGTACATATTAACGCTGTGTCAGGGTTGACTATAATAGACTTTCCTCTTCTCAACCATACAGAAATCAAAGACAATTCCAAAAGACTTGTAATGGAAAATGCCATCCCAATCCAGATAGAGAACTATGAAGTCTGAATGCATACCAAAGCATATTATTTTCACTTTTTTAAGTTTGCTGTTTGTGTTTTTTTTTTCTTTCTTATGATATTTCCTTCCTTTTTGATTCCTCTTTCACAACATGATTAATATGGAAGTATGTTTAACCTGATTGTATATGGATAAACGTTGTCAGTTATTTGTGGTTATATGTGAAAAAGTGAGGTAAGGAAGGGAGGGTGAAAAATATGGAACTCCGTATCTTTTTTTTTTAGTTTTTGCAAGGCAATGGGGTTAAGTGGCTTGCCCAAGGCCACACAGCTAGGTAATTATTAAGTGTCTGAGGCTGGATTTGAACTCAGGTACTCCTGACTCCAGGGCTGGTGCTCTATCCACTGTACCACTTAGTCGCCCCAGGAACTCAATATCTTAAAAAGAGAATGTTGAAAACTTAGCTTTGCATTCAACTAGAAAAAAAATAATTTAAAAAAAATTACATCTGCATTCCTTTTCTTTTCCTATCCTTACAGGACCATCACTTTGCATAAATTGCAAACTTCTTATTAAAAATATCAAGCACAGAAATACTAATATACAAATATACAAATATAAATTTTGGGCAATTATGATTTGGGTAATTTATGAATTTAAAAAGAAAAATATATTGATTTGAATAAAGCATAGGGTAATTACTCATTAGTCTATAGTCTGTATTATTTTATTTGTGGACTGAAAACTAAGATCTAAATGCATTTAAAAAAGAATTTTAGCATAAGGAAATATTGAATTCAGAAATGGAAAATGTTAGATAGCAAGGATCCAATTATTTTGTTCAGGCCCATTTCAACAAATACATGCCTAAATAGCTTCATAATAAATGAAGATGAATTATTTTAAAAGCCATGTAGATTGAATAGTTCCACTTTGGCAGTGCCCTGATGATTCTGAATTTCTGTATTGTCAAAAACAGTGCAATTCTTGCCATGTGGAACAGCAAACAAAGTAGTTTATTTTTTTATTCTGTAGCTGTTGTTCTGGGGAAGCAAGGCCATATAGTAGCTAGAGTGTTGGACCTAGAGGCAGGAAGATTCCTCTGTGTGATTTCAAATATGACCTCAGATAATGACTAGCTGTGTGTTCCTAGACACTTTTGTCCAGCTGTCATTTCACCTTCATCAGCCTCATCTTCCTCACTTTGTAAAATGAATTGTAAAAAGAAAAAAGAAATGACACACATAACCCCAAAAGGCATCATGAAGACTGGACATGACTGAGAAATGACTCAACCAATCAACCAACCAAGAAGTCGATCTGTCTTAGCTTTGGGTGAGTCTGGAAAACATTTTCCAAAGAATACAACCTATGAATGCCTATCCTTTAGGCATCAGGATAGGTCAGTCAAACAAAAAGCAATTATTAAGCAATTATTAAGCTTCATGTACTATGCTAAATGCTAAGGACAAAAGAAAGACTGTTTGATAAAAATACAGTTCCTGATTTTAAGAAGCTCACAATCTGGGAAGGTATATAACATGCAAACAATTATAAAAATCAAGTTAAATAGAAGGTAAATTGAGACTATGATATGCAAACAATAATACAAATCAAGATAAAGTAGGTAAATTGAGGATAATCTCAAAGGAAAGGCACTAAATTTAAAGAGACCTGGAAGAGTCTTCTTTCAGAAAGAGGCATTGATTGAAGACATTATAAGAAGGAGGCAATAATTAGGAGAGGGTGGAGGTTCTTGCATGGCGATCAATAGATCTGTTCTTCATTTCTCTCCAGACAGAAGAGGAGAGAAGAGATAGAGATGAATTCTAATAGCAATACTTGGATCATGTGATTCCCTATCTTGATTGATTTCCAAAAGGGTAAGTAGAGGATGCTCCATATCAGAGCTCTTCTGTGCCATAAATATTTCTTGTATTGAATTGACCTTCAATATGTGTCAAATTGCTATGCTGTTTGATATTAAATATGCACAGAAAAAATAAATACATATATGTAAAATAAAGAGGAATATAGTATATGTAAAGAGAAAATATTTCCTATGAATCAGGAAAAATAAAATAAAAATCTAAAGCAAACTTAAGAAACCAAATCATATCAATCTACATTTATTAAGAATTTGCTATATGTCTGAGACTGTGTTCAAGATACTGGAGACACCTATCCAAGGAGAAAGAGACAGTCCCTGTCCTCAAGGAACTTAGAGGATATGGTAGGTAAACGAAACCTAAATGGAAGCTGAGGTAGAGAGAGAGTAGAAAGTACTGGCCAGAGGGTATGGTAGAGAAAATCTGGAGGCTCATGAGTAGAGGTGTGAGAAGCATAAAGACAGAGTTGGCTAGCTCACATTTCTTGAAGTGGAGGTTCTTGAAGGAAAGGACCTCTCCCTATAGGAGAAGAGAGATGCACAGGAGCAGTGGGAACTGTGGGGTGAGAATGCTGTTGTAGCATGGTGGACAAAGACCAGAGAATCAATAGAAGAGTCAGAGAAAAAGTAACTAGTTTCAGTACCTCATTTTTGGCATGCTTTTCCTCCTCAGTAATGTTCCATGGAATTCCTTAATCCATGGAAGGTTTATTTCAAGGGTAATCATCTCTCCTGATGTTCCTAGTTAAACAAAGAAAAGCAAAATCAAACAACAAAAAATTGTATTCATGTTGTTAGCATTTAGTATTTACTTAATATGCATGCATGTTGTTTTCTTCAGAATAACATGAGCTCACTCTCCCCAGTTGCTAACACAATGCCCTTTACAGAAATGTTGCCTAATGGATTCTGGATGTTGAATTGAATTTCACCCATGTCTATATTAATCCCTCATCTTAAAATGTTCAGTTGAATTTCAATTGTTATAGATAGAACAAGGGAAATTTTTTTAGATGGAGAATTGTTTATGAATTAAGTTGATGATTTATTGAGGTTATACTGATTCTGGAGATTCATAATAGGGCATTGTGTGCAAGATGGACCTGAGAAAGCAAGTGGAAAAGATATGTTAAAGATAACAGGAGTGGTTCCAATGAGGTACTGAAACTAGTTACTTTCTCTCTGACTCTTCTTCTGAAAGAAGACTCTTCCAAGTCTCTTTAAATTTAGTGCCTTTCCTTTGAGATTACCCTCAATTTACCTTCTTTATCTTGATTTGTATTATTGTTTGCATATCATAGTCTCAATTTACCTTCTATTTACATTGATTTTTATAATTGTTTGCATGTTATATAACCTATATTGTCTCTTCCAACTCTAAGATGTTTAGTTTTAATTCACATTCTTTCTTTCCTACCTATTTTGGTGACACTGGAAGTCAGTTATTGCCCTGAGGCTTTATTTCTTCATCTGTAAAATAGGGAACATGGTTGATAGTCTCCCACCTAAATCTAAAATCCTATTATCTAAGTAATATTGAAGAGAATCCATTGTTCACAAAAACCTACCTGAGACTATTCTAAACCCCAATCATATATCTTTGGGATAATTTTAGCTCTCTGTTTCTATGATAATGAACTTTTCTGTCCAAGATAAAGTTATGGATCATTTTTTTAAAATCTAATAGCAGTGACTGTTCCTGTCAAGTGATCATTTAACTAAATTGCCCTAGTTCTTTGAATAAAATCTCATTATTTTTTCTATCAGCTTGATTACTTCCATAGCATAAGACCCTGGATGACTCTAAGAATATTGACTTTAAGATTCCTTCCTAGTTTTCTCAGATTCAGTGTGGGCTGTTTAGTGTATCAATCCTATTAATACCAGCACCAGCCCCTATCAATGCAATTTTCTCAAATGGTAGGCCATACTTGGAATAACTTAAATAGCAATAGCATTTAATTAAGACAAACATCAATAGCAAGAGGAGAACAAATAGAAAGATATTTTTGATTGTTTTGTTTTTAACTTCCCTCCAGATATGTACAACTTTCTTACAAATTATATAGGAATTCCTATCCAAATACTACCCTCATTTTCTGGAATCATCCCCCCACTAGATCAAGGGAGAAGTACGGTTACTTTGGCCCTTTCTTCTTAAAACTCAAAGCATAAGATTCAATGCCTTCTGATTCTGAAAATATCCCTGAGAAAGCTGTATCTCCCTCTGTTCCCTTCCAGAATTGTCAGGATTCTTGCAGACACTATAGAAATAAAACTCCATGCTTGCTTCCACTGATCAACTCCACAAGACATTATGAATAGTTTCAAAATGAACACAAAAGCATGCCTTGTAAACTATTTTATAGTTATTTTTACATGATAATAAATGAAAATTTGGAATAAAAAATTAATCATTTTAAGGGTAAAATTTAAAATCCAGAAATATTTTCCAAGTACTGATAATTCCTTAGGAAAATAGGAATTTTGAGGAAAGGATTCCTCTCTGTCAAACTTCATAGATTTCCTTTAGGAATGATCTAGGAAATTCTCATACTAGGCATTCCTCTCCATGTAATATTACATGAATTTGTACAATCAAATGAGATGATAATTCAAAATGCTTTGTAATTCTTTATTGATCTCACTAACCATCGATCTCTCTGTTTTTTCCATCCATCCATCTATCTGTCTGTCTGTCTGCCTATCTGCAGATATATTTCTATATATCATTCATTCATATTTCCATATCTCCCATTTGTATATGCATGTGTGTATATATATAAAATCTGTTGATATACATATTTATATAAGCTATTCTATAAAATCTTACATACATGCACACACATACTCACACACATATCTTATTAACAATTAAAGCTCTTTACCTGACCTCTTCCTATCTTTCCATCATTCTTACAAATTTCTAACATATATTCCCTAGTCCAGTTGACCTAGTCTTCTTGGTACTCCTTACATAGGATGTTCTATCTCCCATCATGGTGCCTTTGTGTTTTTTCCTCTTATTTCTACCTTTTATAATTCCTGACTAACTTCAAGATATCTACCTAAAATGCTTTTTCCATTGCACGATGTTGGTATTCCTTTACCCTTCAAATTTATATTTCATTTACTCTATGTGACTATCTTTTTATGTTTTCTTTCCTACTGGAAATTAATCAATCAATCTGCCTATCTATCTATCTATCTATCTATCTATCTAACTATCTATCTATCTAATCTATCCATTCATTTGTCTATCATCTATATATCTCTTTGTAACATCATTGTTTCACAGAATGACTGGCACATAACTCTTGCTTAGTATATTTAACTCTTTTTCCTTGTGCCAAAAGCCTGTGATTTTTATCAGTGTGAAAAACATCAAAACGAGTTGAAATATATAGTTACTCAACAATAAATATATAATTTTAAGGAATTCTGATTCTCATAAAGGTTACCAGTCTTACCTGTGTTCATACAGTTAGAAAGTTCAGGGAAGAAATCAAAACCAAGTTCTTTCCCATTGTATAATGTCTCTTATTTTAATCATTATTTTTCCTATGATTCATTACATCACATTGAGATTTCCATTAGATCAAGGATTTAATATTCAGTCTCTCTGAATTCCTTTGCTGATAAGGCTCTCAGTCTCACCTTAATTGTAGTCATTTAACATAATCTTTTAGGAATCCAAATTTTTAGGTCTTTCCTCTGGAAGTAGAATAAGAAAAATGTGCTTAACATCTGCTACTTTAAAGAAAGATTCAATCTGTCCCAAGGAAGGCGGGGAGAGACAAGGTTGCTGGCTATTAGACATTTTGGTTCCACAAGAGACAGAATTTCTTCTTTCACCAAGAATCAGATATTATTCTTTACAAAAAAAAGCTTCAGTCAGGGTAATATCTCCTCAATTGCATCTGTGGGAGAGCATGAATTAGTGTTCTTTTCAAATACTTTCTCTGGCTAAGTAAGAGACTCTTTTTCCTGAGTCACATTTCCTAGTTACAAAAGCTAGGCTTCTATCCTTTCTTCTTCACTTCAGTTTTAACCTAAAAACCTAAGTCTAGGGATACTTTATGCTGCTGAATTATGGGAGGTGAATAGAAAATTCTTTTCAAACCAAGGATTTCCATAGTAGAGATCCCCTAATAAGACCTTCATGTGTCACAATAGCATTATACTAGAGAGAATAGTGTCATTCCTCTGAACAAGGCAATGAGCACTTTCCAAACTACCATAATAGGAAAAGAAAGCTCAATCTGGAGTTTTCCAGAAATGGGTAGAAGTTAGATATCTGGTACTTTGTGGTTATGGAAACTCAAGTTAGGCAGTGATTCTCACCTATCTGCATTAGTTTTCTCACTTACTAAATGATAAGTAGCCTTTGGTAGATTGGATGAACATTCACTGTACTTGGAAACAAAAGATTGGATAATGAGTCCTGATTTGACACTCATTAGTTAAGGGACCTTTGGAAAAGTCACATAAGCTTTCCAGAGCCTATGTTTCTCTTTTATAAAATGGAGATAATGATTTTTCCACTAACCAAGGAATTCATAACCCTTGATCCTTAAATTTGCTTTTTTGGTCAATATTTTCAATACATATATTTCAACATCCAAGGTTGCCTTTGTCATATTCCATCTTTTGTTTTGCTTAATTAAAAAAATTTTCCTCAGAAAAGGTCGATGGACTTCAGCAGAATGCCAAAGGGTCCAGTAGCATGCATGAAGATCCCATGGATGAAGGGTAAGCCTTACTGTTTTTCCTAGGGATTGCTAAATTTTCAGGGTGAGCAGTTATACTCAGAAATTAGCAACCATCTACAAATCAGAGCTTCACTTTCTAAACTTAATAAAGTGTGATCAATGCAGATTGAATTTAGGAGTGTATTGTGCATGTCCTTCCCAGTTGTTAGCCATTTGCCAGCACATTTCTGCCCCAAACAAACTTTAATATAGGAGAAGAGTGGGGAGAAGGGGGGGTGTTCTGGAGAAGGTAAATTATTATGCAGAAATTACAATATAAATGTGATCTTTTATGATTCACATTGCAATTGGGCTTTCTCTTTCTTCATTCAGAGAGTTGTAAGGGAATTATGCAATAATGATAAATTTCTCTGTCAGTTTGAGTTATTTAATCAATCAGGTGAGTGACAATTCAACAGACTATCTTCCAGATGCATGGGTTCATACAAATAGAGAACATAATATTTCCCAAAATGGAACACAAAGTCAGAGATTTTGTTGCAAGTTGATATACAAAATAAAGTCAGGACTCTAATACCTGGGCAAATGCCAACAACATTGTTGGATTCCCCAAGATCTTTGTTCTCTAATTTTATTTGCAGACCAAAGTGGAGACTCTTGGGAACAAAAGGAGTCTCATTTCATTAGTTCCCACACAGGACTTGGTGAGGAGTGGGGAGAGAAATCTCTAAAATGGGTTTTGAGTAAACAGACTCACTCTTGAGGATTTATCAGGAGTTCAAAGGAATTCTCTAGCACCAATTCAGATACTTAGCCGGGGCCAAGGGATTTGAGTCAGCACTAGGAGAATACTGTCAAAATAATTTTCCCCAGGGACATCCTGCTGGCTCTTATTGACTGCTCCTAAAGCTAAGGTGCATTCTTTCCTTTGATAAGCATTAAAAAAAGATGTTCTCCACCAGAGAGAGGTATCCTAGATGGAATATCACAGCAGAAGTAAAAGAAAACAGAGGATGGTCTTGAATTGGCTGACCACTAGGAAGAGCTAGCAGAGTAAAATAGAGTGACATGATTATAACACTAGTGGACAATGACCACTTCCAGCACTAGAAATGTGAGTTGTTCATGCCATACTTAAGTTCTGGTCACACCTTTTCCCAGTGCTGTTCTCTCCAGCCATGGCCACATCGGTTTCTATAATGTGCCCTTCCATAAAAGTTCAGTGTTTGTGTCCTCTGATTGGCTGGTGTTAACACAAAAACCAGGGTCTTGACCTTTCTTTAATGGTACTACAGGGACAATTGATTACTTTATGACTGATCTTACCAATGATGATGCAGAGAACCCCAGGTGAAGACGGTTACAGAACCGATAAGCGTCAACACCAGAATCCAAACTCAGATTTTTTCTTGACTCTTGGATCTATTCAGAATACAATGTCCAACTAATTTTTTTTCGAGCAGGTTTGTTGCAAGTTTAGGCAAAAAAAATCATAGAATGGAAAGTGAGGAGTTGTAGAGTACATCAGGTGTCTCAAAATCATGGCCCATCAAAATCTCCTGAACCCAATTGAAATATAATTGGGAAATGAATAAAATTAAAAAATCAAATGTAATAGAGATAATATTAATTTGTGGTTTCCTAAGTCAAGATGAAGTCATAAGGATCTTTTTCTACTATTACCCTACAACTAGAAAAGTGGATGAACTAATGTAATAACTTAAGTAGAACTTTTTAGGGCAATTCATTATTAGTATACACTAATTTAAACATAGCATGAAAGTGAAAGAAACAAAGGAATCTGGTGGATTTATTATACTAAAGATGTCTGAATCTTTGCATCAAAGGAGAAAGATTGACATTTCAAATATAATCCCTTCTTTTTTTTCTTCATAATCATCTTTGTTTATGCAGAACGTGAACTCCTCAGAGGAAGAATTTGTTTCCTTGTTTGCCTTTTTATCCTCAATGCTGACAGTGGTGATCACATAGTAAGTGATTAATGAATGTTTATTGAATGGAAAAATAAGTGAACAGTTGACTCTTATTTTAATAGCCACATTCACCTGCTGTTTTCAAGTTTTTCTTTGGATTGTCTAACAGCTAGAAATGATTGATAGCATGACAAGGTCTGCCTGAATGGTTCTATTCAACTGATGGTTCTAGGAATGCAGCCCATGCACTAAATACTAAATACAGAATTGATCACAATTCTGGATCACAGATACAGAAAGATCTCAACACTCACCTAGCCCAAACTTCTCATTTTACAGATGAGGAAATTCAGGCCCAGAAAGCCTAATGAACTTCTCCAAAGTCTCACAAAGGATTGATATTCAAATATTAATCCTATAAATGCAAATCCTGAGGTCTTTCTGTTGGAAAGAAATTGAATCAACTGCTTTCAGGGAATCCAAGGGACCATTTTCCTATAGACATAAAGAAAATGTTTTTATCCTTATAATCAACTTAGAGTTCCTCTGTAGCTGCTTAACCACAGTCATTATTAATTGTCTATTTTATGGCAGGCACTGGGAAAATGAGGTCAAGACAGCAAGGGAGGGGTGGGAAAGGGAAGGTCCCAATATATCTGCCAGGAGTTTTTGCATTTAATGGTTCAATCTTTAGTAAGTATGGCTTACTCCAACAGAGAGGGTACAAGTTGATTGGAATTCAAAGTTAAAACAAACCAAATGACCACTTCTTTCTAGGGAGCTGGTCTCATACTACAGGATTGGGGGGTCTGTAAACCGCAAGGTCTCTCCTAGTCAGATCCCATCTGGATCTCATTGACCAGAATCCAGAGGCCCTTGCTGGCAAAGTGCTGACCTTGAAATTAGGCAATTCAAATCCTACCTCAAACACTTAATGACTGTTTGCTAAACTCTAGAATCTTAGCCTTGCATTCTTAATCTGTAAAATGGGGAGAATAACATCAGCCACCTCATAGCATTATTATGAGGATCAACTGAGATGAGATAAATAAAGTACATTACATACCTGAAAGTGTTCTACAACTGTTAACTAGTATTATTAATTATTATACTTGAAACTTATGCATCCATATGACCTATTTGTTATAACCAAACTGAAATAGGTCTATTGTGTCATAAAACTGAGAGCCAGCATGAGTCAATATATTTATGACGTGCCTTGTTACTATCTGCCATCTAGCACACTGAGGACTGGAGAGTGAATGCAATGGCAAACAGTCAACAATCACAGTCATTAAGGAGCTGCCATCCCATTAGGTCTCCAGAGCCCTGCATTGGCATCAAGGACCATCCTGGCCTTAGGAAAGGTTCAGAATTCACATTCAAGTGGCTCTGTTGTGCTCCCCCAGCCTCCCCCTCTTCTGTGGATGTTTCCCTGTTAAAGAGCAATCTATACTGGGTGGTTGTTAGGCAGGTCTACAGGAAAACCTGCTTCAAGTCCCCTAAGAGCCCTCCTGGGCCAATTAATTCTCAGTTTGTAAACTCCCTGCCATTGCCAGTCTCAGTTTGACTGGTCTTGACAAGGAACAGGTCCAACCACTGGGGCACTTGGACTTATGAATTATGTTGTATATGTCACATAAAATGATGCAGTAATTCTAGATTCCAGGCCTGCCAGGAAAGCTAAGACACTCTTTGTCTGATTTGGGCTTTGCTTTTTTTTTTTTTTTAACCTTGCATAATATTATCCACCTTCCATGATTTCCATATCTAGCAGAGTATGCTGTCCAAATTAAAATGGAGATTTTGCCTCAGGACTGTTCAAAGCAATAGGTATACATACAAACACATGAGCACACCACACATGCAGACATGTACACTTTCTTAGTGTATTCATGAATGTTAGTTGGAGAACACAGGAGGGAGATGGAGGAATCAATTTATCCTTTTCCCCCCCTTGCTTTTTCCCCTACCTTCTGTTTGTTACCAACTCTCTCCTCTCCCCCTTAACTAGAGGAAAGAGAAAGAGTGAAGTCTAGAGAAGAGAGCAGAAGATCTATGTCTCAGACGACCACCTCCCCCCTTCATTTGTGCAAGAAATAGAGTCATTCTTGCCCTTTAGCCTCCCTACCTCCTTAGACTGGATGTATTATCATATCTTGAACATTGCAAGCTCTCTGTCATTTATGAATATTTGTGTGGCATTCTTCCCATCCATTTTCCATTAAAAAGGCAGTTTTAAATTTAGGGGTTCAGTCTAGATAGTAACAAAAGTTGGATTCAAATGCTAATGTTGCTTCTTACTGCATTAGTGACTTCAGGCAAGATACTTTCACCCAGCTGTGAATTTCTTTACATATAAAATGAAAAAGTTGAACTAAATGGAAGCCAAGGTCCATTTTACCTCTAAATCTATGTTCCAATGTTTTGTTTGTAGTCAGAAATCTATTGCATCAGTCTATTACATCAATCCAGACAATCTGAAACAATAAGATCCATTGTTGGGGGGGTGGCTAGGTGGCACAGAGGATAGAGCAGCGGTCCTAGAGTCAGGAGTACCTGAGTTCAAATGCAGCCTCAGACACTTAACAATTACCTAACTGTGTGGCCTTGGGCAAGCCACTTGACCCCATTGCCTTGCAAAAAAATAAAAATAAAATAAAATAACTAAACAAAAACACCCCTATTGTTGGGGTATGGGTTTCAGTATTTGTCTCTCCACAAACTCTCCAGCTAAAAGATAAGTGCTCATCATATTGCTGACCAGTGCTGACAAGGTATTGATATCTTATTGGCAAGGATGAGTGAGCAGACAGATTAAAAACTCCAAGGTCACTGCTAATGAGTAGAGGAACCAGAGTTCGAATCAATGTCTGGAACTCTTCCCATGGAGATATATATATATATATATATATATATATATATATATATATATATACATATATATATATATGGACTGATGCTACTTATATGTATTTATATGTTTATGTTTATATTTATGAATATACATAGAATACTGGCCTATTCTAAGATTATTTGATATTAATATGCATATTTACCTAGAGGTATAAAAAGATATTCAGGATTGTTATTTGCCTTCAGGTGCTTATAAGACTACATGCAATGTTTTCCAGTGATATGAAACACAGATAATGAAGGATTCCAGGCCCTTAAATCTAGGTTAATCCATCCATCATAGTGAACCCTTAGGAAAATGCAAATCTCACTCTGATCCAAACAATACTTCTTCAATATACCTCTGATAGGCCTAAATTTAAGTTATCAATAACTATTTCTATATTATCCCGAACTTTCTCTTTTCAGAATATACATATGCTTAGTTTAGCCAAAACTTATTTTGAACAGTTAATCAAACAACAAGAAAAAGGTTAATTGACTAACTGAAATTTGTGCAATGTGTGAATTGATGCTTTTCAGAGAATTAGAATTTGATATTAGAATAGAATGGAGCAGTAAAGATTTAGGAACAAATGTATTCACAACCCACCTCTGATCATTATTAGGGTTATTCAGCTCCAGGAAAGCCCCTTCATGTCTTTGAGGCTCAGGTATCTTTCTGATTTTGCTCTCCTAAATTATATGTCATCTACAAATATGCTATGTCATCTACATTATTCACATACATAGGTGAAGAGAATTCTTACACAATGACCCAGCCCTTAAAAATTTATGGAATCATAAGATTTTTATTCCTAAATTTACATAAAATTTAATGAAATACACAAATCTAAAACTATACTGAAAATAATTTAATTTCTGTTGTGATATTCTAGGCAATGGATACCAATGAAAGACCCTTAGATGCTATTAATTGCTATCTAAGACCATAGTAGGAGGAGAGGGATTTTGATTATCCAAATCCCCTAAGGGGAATGAGCAGTGAAATGGGAAACTGGAGGTTTGACTCCAAGTCCCAACTCTGTTATTGATAATCTCAGTAACCTTGAACAAGTAAAAACTTCCTGGATTCTAACATAAATAACAAACCTTATTGTAAGATGGGAGCACTGATTAAAATGAATTTCTGCATTCTCTTACCTCTATGCATTTTGAAATATTATTTTAAGGCATTTCAGGGAATTTAAAACCCCTCTCTATTTATGACAGAAATCTTTCTAGTAATTTTCTTAAATAATAGAATTTAGAATGATTCATACTCTATTTAAAATACACATACATATGCATGTATGTGGGTCTATACAGATACATACACATACACATACATGTGTATTTATATATGTATATAGATAAATATATATACATATGTTCCACAACTTTTGCAAGGTAATGTTCCTAGAAAACAGCACAAAAATTATAGAAAAGAACCATAATGTTGATACATTAAACCTATGCAAAATAGATGTCACAAGAATGCCAAAACAGGGACGATTAGGAGGCACAGTGGATAGAGAACCCACCCTGGAGTCCGGAGTACCTGAGTTCAAATCTGTCCTCAGACACTTAATAATTACCTAGATGTGTAGTCTTGGACAAGCCACTTAACCCCATTTCTTGCCAAAAAAAACCTTACTAAAACACTTTATTTCTGGCTAATCATTTCATAGAATTCTATGACCTTTTATGCTAACATCTCAATAAAAACATTATTTCAGACAATATTCACAACATAATGCAAGAAATCTACAGTATCAGGAATCCTGTCCAGCAAATAAAAAATTTTAAAACTATTTTTAACCTGAATCTTATCTTCCACTATACCTGAACCTGATGGTTGAGGGCCATGTTATGCTATACTAGTGTAAATCTCTCTTTCTTGGCTAAAATCTCAATCCTGGCTGCTCTCTGAAACTTAGGAGAGAGGTTTCTTGGACTTTAATTGCTGATGTAGGAAAGCACTGAGACTGGCAATATCTTGACATCACCTCTAACACTCTCCTTCATGGCAGACAAATGGCATTGGAGATCAAGGACACAGTAGCTTGAAATAGACTCTAAGCAATATCTACTTCCTGCACACTTTGAAAACCCTAAAGTTCCTCATGGTTGCAGACATTCCAAAAAAGAAGTTTATCTAATAAGTTTATTTTCTCACTAAGCTACAAACATATTTGGGCTTCAATCCAAAGAGCTTACACTGCTCTTTGGGGGCATAATTACAACCCCCCAAACTTTAATTTTAAAGGCAAAAACCAAAAATATTCAATGAATCAGAGGGAGCTCTTCATGCTACAATGGTAGGGTGAACAAGACCAGTGAACCGCCTACTAGCAGATCAGCAGTTTCACAGACTTTCCCACTTATAGCTCTTAATTTCATTTCTCTACCTTGCAGAACTGAAAATGATTGCAGTTGCCAAAGTGAAAGTGAAAATGGGGTTACTAATAAAAATCACAAAAAATTTTGGAAGTCAAAAAAAGATATATATGATTTAGTGGAGAATTAAATGTGTATGTATACGTGTGTGTGTGTGTGTGTGTGTGTGTGTGTGTGTGTGTGTGTGTGTTGTGATAGTCAAGGATCCATAGTTTCTGTTATCCCAACAAAGAAATTGTCCTAGGGAAGTCTCATATTTTTGATCACTGACACTTAGCAGGCAACTGAGATTACCTTAGGTATCTCTAAACATGGAAGAGTTCTTTGTTTGGAATCATAGTTAGCCAGCCTCGATTCCAACATTACTCTCCAAGTCTCCTTCACACCCGTTGCTAACCTCAAAGGAGGATGATAGCCTAGGGCATACAGACACTCTCAACTAGTGGGTGTCTTTCATTTGATTCCATCACAAATTCTCACTGACTGCAAATGCTACTAAAGCTGAAAGGATCCTGTCTTCCTCTGGATCTTCTGTGGAACATTTTTCATGCCACTTCTATGGGAGTAGTTTTTTTTTCATTTAATTTTAATTTTTGTGCTTGATTCCTTCTGTTTTTTAACATCAATTTCACTTCTGAATCCTTCCTTCCTCTTTCCCTATCTTTATGAAGCTCAAGAAGAAACTTTATCCAGAGACTTTCTTCTTTGGACAGTTACAGATCTGACTTAAGAGGGGCTGAGAACCAGAGAAGTGATCACTCCCACTGAGTCACTCATTGTAATCAAGAAGAAAAAGAAAGGGGGAAAAAAAGAAAGCAGTTCAATAATCCAATCAATATATCAATTGAACTTGGGCAGTTAGGTGGCTCATTGGATAGAGCGGGGTCAGGAGGATGCCAGATTGAAACCTGCCTCAGACACTTGCCAATTACTAGCTGTGTGACCTTCAACAAGTCATTAATCCGGATGGCCTCATGTCCAGGGCCAATTCAAATCATCCTGGATCTCATATCTGATTCCTGGATCCAGATGGTTCTGGAGGAGAAAGTGAGACTGGTGACTTAACACAGCCCCCCTTCACTCCAATTCAATTCGTGTGCTTGTCATGATATCACCCCCCCCCATGGCATGGTCTTCTTCAAGCATGAAGATCATCACATCAATGGAACCCAATGGTCTATATATTTCAGCCCCACATAGTTATTCCTTTCTTTAAAGAAAAAATAGTAAATAGTTTCTCATCTTTTCTTTGAGTTAAAGTGCAATCATACTTCTACAGTATTTGGAATTATAATTTTTTAACTTTCCAATTGAGTTCATTTAGTTTTTGTGTAGACTGTTTTCCTGCTTCTATTTACTTCATTCTGTGTCTATTTATCTAAGTCACCCCTTTTTCCTTAATTGCCTAATCCAAAGTTATTCTCTGAACAAATCTGTAAAATTGTGTATACTTGTAAACTAATGAGTTTGGATTACATGAGAATAAGTTACTTTTCTCTAATAACTTAAGTTTCTCTAGACAGATAAGACGACTGATGGTTGGTAATTTTGAATCACAAAAAAAGTTATAAATGGCCCTGGAGCTATCATGTTAAAGAACTGTCAGATTTCTTCGTCTGTTGTTTTGAAAGAAGGCTATGAGATAGCTAAAGCATACATATGTCCCAAGAGCAGGAACAGCTGAGGAAATGCCCCATAGCAGAAAAAGTCTTAAGCAGTCTCTCAGCATACACAACAGTATAACAGAAAAAACAGTCACTCTGCTGCCATCTCCAGAAAACTGCAGTGACTTTGTAAGATCCAAGGAATATTTTACCTCATATTTGTATGAATTTTAGCTGTTTCCCCTCCTTTTGCATTCTTTCATGGATGTTACACAGAACCTAATGGTATTACAAAATTGCCGATAGTGTTCCTCCACTCTGAGGGTGGTATGAGTATATCCTTTTTTGTATGGTGGTAATATTTCCTTTCATTTATCTTGCTAAACTGTTTTATTATGTGGATTTTGCTTTTTAATTATGAGACTTTTAGCTGATTAGCGAAAGACACACAACAATGGGAGCTCATGTGCTAATGTTCTCAATTGAAGTTTTCCACATCCGAATTTTGCCTTGATTTTGGTGACATATTTAATAAGGATATATAAATGCAAAGGGGATTATTGACTTTTATTCTTTTATTTCCCTTTCCCATTAAAATGTGAGCTCTGTGAAGGCAGGGACCATTTGTTTTGTCTTTGCATTCCCATAGGCTTAGCACAATACTATTCACATAGTAGTTGCTTCCTAAGTGCTTAGTATCATTATTGAACCTACTCTGTGAAGTCCCTTTCTCTATTTCTGTCATTTAAGAATTAAGGTCCTTGACAATAAAAATCTTGTTTGCTATTGCCCATATTCAGCATGCTATCTGCCATCATCCATCTGGCACAATGGACTTTCACTAAGAGGATAGTGTTTAGTTGTTAGTTCTGCTACCTACTACCTCTTTGGCTTTCTGTAAATGAGTTACCCCAAAGTAAATTATCCTTCAGAATTGGAATTGAAATAGGGATCTAGATTAAGATAGAAGGCTAATGAGTCTCTGTGGCTTGGACCCACCCAACTATTACCATACTCTCAAGAAAAATGAATTCTACAAGAAACCATGTTTCCATGTAGAGTTATAGAAGCTGGAGGACTTACTGTGTTCCACTCCTATCTGTCTCTTGTCATATTTATGAACATTTCTCAATGTTACATTGCCCAAACTTGAAGGTAGTTGTGGAACATATACTACGTCTAACATGCTATTCAGGACTGGCAAAACAAGGAAGGAAACTGAAACCTGGTCCACTTTATTTCTTATTTAACAGTTCAACCAAATGTATTAAATGCCTTTTATGAGTAGTTCATAGTCATGGAAATACAAAGAATTTTAAAATGTCACCCCAAGTCACTTTTCTCAAGATATTTAATTGTAGAGGAGGTAGGAGAGTAGAAGGAAGGATAGAAAGGTAATGAGATATACTGAAAGAAGTCAATAATATTGACAATTGTAGGAAAATGTAAAAAGAGAAAGAAAAGTTTAGACTAAGTTAGGGGAATTCTTAGGGAAGGCCTTTCTAAAAGACAGAAAATAAGTTGTACATTCAAAGAAGAGAAGCATCCCCTGCAAAAAAAAAAAAAAAAAAAAAAGTAAGGAAAGATGAAATCCCAGGTCATTATGTGATCATAGATTTAGAGCAAGGAAAGACCATAAAAGTCATGCAGGTGCAGTAGATAGAGCATCAACTCTGGAGTCATGAGAGCCAGAGTTCAAATACAGCCTCAGACACTTAACATTTACTTAGCTGTGTGACCTTGGGCAAGCTACTTAGCCCCATTGCCTTGCAACCCCCCCTCAAAAAAGTCATTCAGGAGCTGACCCCTCATTTTAATATTTTTAAATATTGTTTAAAATATTTTTCTTCCCACCCTTCTCTTCCCTACCTATTGAGAAAGCATGGATTACAATAACCATGAAAAATATGAAGTCATGGAAAACACATTTTCACATTAGTCATGCTCCCTTATTTTATAGATGAAGAAATTGAATTTCATAGTGATGATGTATCAATCAATAGATATATAAATATTGATGGAACCATAGATAAGTAGATAGATATGCTGACAGAGAGAGACAGAGAGACAAAGAGACAGAGAGGTGAATAAAAGATTGGACACTGGCCATCTAACTCCAGATTTAACGTACCAGACAGGAGACACCAGATGGCTTCATGAATCTGGGGAATTGCTACTTTCTCCCTTTGACTTGATTTGGCATTCATCTTTTGATTTATTCATTCAACTAGCTAGTTAAGCCCCTATGCTGCGCAAAGAGGTATTGCAGACACTAGATATATAGAATTACTCAATTTACAAGCTCATATTAAACACTTACTAGGTTCCAATCCCTGAATTTATCTATAAGACATAGTTTCTGCCCTTGCAGAGCTTAGAGCATGTCTTCTAAAGTTATCACCTCAGTTAGGAAAACTGTATAAAACAACATAAAATCTATTTTATATACCAAAGTTCAAAATCTGATTCAAAATTATAGGAGCAAGCCAAAAATTTCCATATCTGAAGCAGAAGAGATCCAACAGGGCTTGGAGGAAACTGAATGAGAGATGATTGGGCTGGGGGTACTGGTTTGGGGGCTTTGGTGTAGTTTGGTTTTGAATTTTTTGCATAGCTGGCTTTCAATGTAAAATCTTCTGACAACAAAGAATGAACTCTTAATGTGATCTTCTGTTTGTTGCTGTGACATTCATTGTGAATTCAGTAAAGAATGAACCTTTCGAAAGCAAGTTGCTCTGTCATGTTTGGGAGCCCAGGGGGTGATGGAGTTTGATAGGAAATGTTACAGTAGCTGGCTGTCATGCAAATGTCCTCGCTGGGCAGCCTCATTGCCATCATCTGTTTCTGAAATTGTTTGCTCTCACCAGCTGTCAAATGGAGTTTTACATTTAGCCACAAGAAACAAATGCATTTGGACACCAGATTTCCTTCAGTGTTCATGGATATCCATCATATGACTTCTAGGAAAGGGTGAAAAGGATCAATCATGCTTCTGTTATATAATTTCCTTTGGCCTTTTTGTTGGTTTGTAGGATCATTCTTCTACTTTTTTTATGGGTCTGGAAAATTTCTTCCTTTTTATCATTTTTCATGGTTCATTGAAAAATATTAGGGAATTTTGAAAATGAAATCTTCAGGCAGAAGCTGACATCAAAACCATATGGTATACAAAATTTCTAAGGATGATGATATTGGATTTATTTGAAAATATGGGAGGAGGTAAATTTTCCAATTAAATGAAACACTTGTTAATGTGGTGTTGTCAACTGAGCAACACAATTGTAGGCAAAAGTTTGAATTTAAGCTTCAGGGATTTGGGGGGTTTATTTGCTTCAGTTGGAAAACTCAGAAATTTGGAGTTGATTTGAATTTGAACCCTATCTTTGCCATGTATTGTGGGTGACTGCTCATGAAAGTCATTTAATCTCACTCATTTTCAGTTTCTTAAACTGAGAGGGAGGTGGGGTGGAAAGAAGGAGGTGTGATAAATTATAAAGTTGTTTTACTAGCTCAATATTTGTGATATTATGATATAATGTGACTATGAGGTAGTCTCTGAACATCTCTCAAACAATTTTTACCTACAGTATAATAGTAGTATTTCTCTTTTCTACCCAACAGAGTTGGAAAAATGTGAGGATATCCTATTTGGAATAGTGTACTTCTCTCTAGGCACCCTATTTAGAGAGGACACTGATAAGCTAGATAACAACCTGGAAGTAGATACCTTCCACCGGAGTTTGGTAACCAAGCAAAAAAAAAAAATAATGCAAAATGAATTCAAAGCTAGAAAAGTCAAAGGAGCCCCAAATGAGCATTGTCCAATAACTTACATTCTCACTGATGTGCAGTGACTGCCAAAGCAAGGTTGGCTTCTACTTCTTTTCAGCATTCTAGGTATTCTTTTTTTTCCCAAGTGTATTTATTTATTTATCTATTTTTATCCATATGCGCAAGCATGTTTTTTAGTTACACAATTTCCTTTCACCCTCAATTCCCACCCTCCTTCCTAAAGCAGCAAACAGTCAGCAGTCCGTAGAATTTAGGATTGTACATACAGATCTTGTTAAACATGTTTACAGATTAGTTATTTTCGGCATGAGGAATTAGGATTCTGGGAAAGAGATACATGAGAGATTTTTTTTTATAAATTGTTCATCAGATTCTGAAGGGTTGGTTTCTTGTGTGTGTGTGTGTGTGTTTTGTTTTGTTTTGTTTTTCTTCCTCTGGATGGGGATAACATAGTCTATACCTGGTCTAATACAGTTGCCCTAGCTCTCTGAACTGCTGAGAGGAGCTGCTTCCATCAAGGTTGTCCACCTCACAATGTCGTTTATGTGTACACTGTTCTCTTGGTTCTGCTTCCTTCGATAAGCATCAGAATCTGTTGTCATTCCATGCTTCACTAAGGTCTGACCATTTATGGTTCATTATGGTTTCTTATTGAACAATAGTATTCCATAATATTCATGTACCATAACTTGTTTAGCCATTCCTCAATAGATGGACATTCCCTCAATTTCCAATTCTTTGCCATTATATAAAATGTTGCTATGAATATTTTGGACTTTTCCCTTTTTTATAATTTCATCAGGATATAGATCCAAAATTGGAATATTCTAGGTACTCTCGAAAGACACTTCAGTTTTCTCTAATTCTTTCATATCACTCTCCCATGCTAATGTATCCTGTCCAATGTCAATCATGAATTAGTATCTCTATTATACTATTGACACCCTCTACTAATTATTATTTCAGTCAACATATTCCCATCAATGTGGTGCATAATGGTGCATTTATTGTAAAGATAAAGCAAGTATTTACAAAGTATGTCATCTAAAACACCTGGGAACATACTCTTTAACGTATTATTCACTGGGGATAGCAGTCTCAACCTTACAAGGTTCCCTTCTCAAAGCAATGTATCCACTAAATGAGTCTCTTTTGTTTCCTCTTGACTCTCCAATGCTACCCTGCGACTGGTATTTTATTTTGAAATTCTTTATCATCATCAGGATCCATTGTCTGCAAACCTGGTCTGGAATTCATCATCTGGACTCCTGGTAGCTCATTCTCCTCATTTTTCAAAGCTCAAAAATATCCTTCTTTACCTTAAAAACAAAAAAATGCAGAAGCAAAGAACTGAGACCTATATTCAGAGACCACATTTTGTCTCAGATAAGGACCAGTTTCTCTCTACCTGAATACTTTTCATTTGCTCAAATCAATTAATTTATAAAGAGAATCAAGTTACCTCATGTGACGGTTTATGTCTGCTTCTCATTTATGGCTTAATAGCCAACACAAAGCCCTTCTTCATGATTAAGAATATAAGGAAATGTCAGAATACCTGTGCATTCTTAGCATAGGAGTCTACAGTCTTTTACATATTATCACACCTTTCCAGAAGCAGACTCTACAGATTCTAATACATTGTTACGAGAAGGGTCTCTATCAACCTGTCCATTCCTTATGCAGAAAAAAACGTCACAAGTATTTCTCAAAGTGGATTGGACTGTCTCAGGAAACAATAAGTTCCTTTTCACTAATGATTCGCAAGTGAAAAATTGTTGAACACTTGCCAATGATGGTATAATGACGATTTTTGGTCAGGAGTGGCTTGATCTCAGTGGAATCTAAGGATACTTCTAACCCTGCTAATCTATAATGCTGTGTGTATGAAAAGGCTTTCTTCAAAATCCAGTTTTAAACTTATCCCACTACACATACTCATTTTAGTTTTCCATTTTTATTTATTTTATGTAAAATAAGTTTAAAATGAAACATTTAAAGTAGAAAGAAACATGATAATAAATACAACCTCCCAAAACATCAGGTCCAATATTTAACAGATATACTTTTGAACACTTAAAGAAGCAAAGTAACTACATACATATTCCTCAACATCTCTAAAAGATATATCTTCATACAATATACTATAGAACTATAACATGTCGAATTCAGTGTAAACCTGAAATGAGGAAGTTGACAGCATTTCCTATCACACAGTAATGTATTTATTTTAAGAAGCCATAGAATCAGTATTTGGTGAATGAGTTGTATAGAATTAAGCTTATGGATATATGTCAAACATTAATATAAAATAAAAGCCAGGAAGTGGTTGCTAATAGATTTTTAAACCATCTACTCCTAGTTTTTTTAGAAAGATTTTATTTATTTTGTTTTACAATTTTCCCCCATTTTGCTTTGCTTCCCCAGAAGGCATTCTGTTAGTCTACAGTGGTTCCATATTATACATTGATCTTGGTTGAATGTGATGAAAGAGAAATCATATCCTTAAGGTAGAAATATAAAGTATGAGATAGTAAAATTACATAATAAGATTTTTTTTTCTAATTTGAAAGTAATAGTCTTTGGTCTTTGTTTAAAGTCCCTAATTTTTTTTCTGGATACAGATGGTATTCTCCATACCAGACATCCCAAAATTGTCCCTGGTTGCACTGATGGAACCAGCAAGTCCATCAAGGTTGATCATCACCCCCATGTTGCTGTTAGGATGTACAATGTACTCCTAGTTTTAAAAGAGAATTAAACTCTTTATGTTTTTTGAGTTCCAAACTGCAATTGTTCTAATCTTTGAAAATATATAATATCTGGTATTTAGTTTTGACTTCATTGTATAAAACTTTTCCAATAATTGCTTTATACACTACATGTATGTGTGTATGTGTATGTATATATATATATATGTGTGTGTGTGTGTGTGTGTGTGTGTGTGTGTGTGTGTGTGGTGACTATTGTTTTCCTTATGAAGAGTCAACTTCTGGCAAATAAAAACCTAAAGCTACATTTACTAAATGGGGTATCATACGTGCACACACACACACACACACATACACACATATTAAGACAAATTCATTTTTTTGGAAAATTACATCACTGATTTAAATGATTTGTGTTTAAGATTTTTTTTGCTAAAAATGAGGAGCTCTATTTTGCATTTGTAATTGTTATTCTGATAAAATATCAACTTATCATAAAAGCATATATGTTGTTTAGAACACAGATCTCATGGAGTTCTACAATTTTACTAAAACGGAACTTTGACATCTTCTGAACTTCCATTGCAATCTGCTACAGTTAAGTGTCTTAGGACATTGGGTAAAAGTTTCTTGTTTTTCCAACTGGTTGTCTGACATTTTCCTGTAATGCATTTACATCTTCATTATTAAATTCATTGGAAAGATTTCAAATTCTATGAATACTAACATTAGCTTGCTATAAAGATCAAAAGAATCATTTAACGGTGTTAGTCAAAGAATTGGTATCATTGGCATCTAGTTCACAGCATAGCTACTGATTTCACTAATCTTCATTCAAATAACTACCTAATCTACAAAGCTCCACATATCCTCTTAAGTAGCAGGAGGATAGATATTTAGGAATAGAGACAAGGAAAGACAAACAAAACTCGGCTTCCACGTTACAGAATTACTCTCAATAGTATTATGCACAAAATAAATATTCAGTTCTAGAATCAGTATCTGCTTTGAAATTGAAGTTTAGGTCAAGGTCACCATCACAGTCGGGATACAAGAATTTAACTAATGATGAAATGATATGTTCTGCTTTACTTGTTTTACAGCAACAAAACTTCTGAAACTTGAAAATTATTATGAACTATTCCTACTGTTCTTATTTTAAAAAAAAAACTAGAATTGTAAAGGAAGGTACCAAGAGAATTAGAAAGTAGAAATGAATACTCTACAAAGAATATAAGGATTTGCTATCCATTTCCATTTCTATTGCATTTAAGAAAATATCTGTAATGAATGCTAAAGCTGTAATATGAATTATTGAAAAGTGTGATACTTTCTTAAAAATTAATAGCTTTGGAGAGTAAAAGTTCACTTAGCATGAAAAAATGAGGAAAAATCAATTAAAATACACTGTGACCTTAGAAATTCTCCAATGTTCTTTAACCCAGTGACAGCAGCTTACTTGCTATTGCTCACACATGCACATGGTACCCCATCTCACTTTTTCATGCCTTTGTGCTATTTATCTCCTATAGAGAGTCTTTCCCAATTCTAGACATTTTCACTCTTTCCTGTCTTAGATTTTCTCTCTTCTCATCTCTCTCCTCATCTTGACTTGCCAGATGACTTCAGATTTTAGTTTAAAATCTAACTTTCTAAAGGAAATCCTACTCAATTTTTTCTTAATTCTAGTACCTTCTCTTTGAAAATTATTTCTTATATTTCTTGTATATATCTTACTTGTATATAATAGCTTTCATATGGTCTTCCACATAAAATGGAGAATCCATTAAAAGCAAGGAATTTTTCCATTGCATCTAGAGACAGCTTAGTATAATGCCTAACATATAGCATGTATATAAAAAATTGACTGATGGAGAAAAATGATTTTATAATCTTAGGGCAAGTTCACTAATTCCAGAGTAAGAATACTCATTATCTACAGATAAGAAAAACAGACTCAGTGCATCTAAGTGATCAGTTGTAATAAGGAGGCTTGAATCTGAAATCTGTTTTTGTTAGTTACTACCTATATGACCTTGTATTAGTTATTTAAACTCTTTAGGACAGGACTCAGTTTGCTCATCTATAAATTAGAGAGGATCTCTAAAGCCAATTCATATACACTATATTCTGTGATTAATGCATGCTTTCATTCTCAGTCCTGTGTTCTGTGATTTACCTATCACTATAATCTAAAAAATTAAATGGTTCATGATTACCCAGGTAGCACAATTAGGTCCCACATGGAGCTCTTCTGTCATTAAGTCCATTTCTCTCCCTACATTTTTTGGGGTAGAGGGAGTAGAATAGGAAAGTTTAGGGGAAGAAAAGTTCTGGTCTTGTATTTCGTTGTTATGGTTGAATTACCAAATTAGAAACTCCTTTTGATAAAGATGAAGAACTCATCTGTCACTCATAATATTATAGAGCTTCCTTGGGCACAAAGTGGTTTTGAAATATTCAGGGTCACATAGTCAATATGTGTAACTATGAGGACTTAGACCCCAGGCTTCCTGAGTCTTCCTCTAACTATGTCATATCCCTGTTCATTCCACTGTAGAAGGGAAACAAAATGCCTTCACCTCCCTTATATTAAATAACCTTCTTGTTGTCAGTTTTTCTTCTGTCTGATTCTTAAAGATTCCATTTGGAGCTTTCTTGAGATAGATAATGGAGTAGTTTGCCATCCTGTTTTCCAGTTCATTTTGCAGATGAGGAAACTGAGGAAAACAGGTCACTAACCTAAGGTCCCATGACTAGTAAGTGTCAGATCAAATATGAATTCAGGAAGATGAGTCTTCCAGACTCTAAACCCTACACTCTTTCCACTGTGCCAATGAGCTGCCTTATTAGCTTGCAGATGAGCCACAATGCCTTCTAAGGAAATGGAAGTAATTTTCACTAGCCCTTACACCTTTCAACTAAGTTTCATCTTCAAGTTTTTTTTTAATTTGTTAGCCTGGGAATCTATGCTGGTCTCTGCCATTTGTAGGAAAAGCTCCCTGGGAGAATAGAAATGAAGGATGTGATACCCATCCTCACAAGGTGGTTTTTGGTCTACTTTCAGGTTAAGATTTGAATTCTCTTTGAACATATACTGGAAAATTTCAGAGAAACTCATCCCTTCATCTGTTTTGCATGCCTCTTTTTTTGCATGTTTATTAAATAATATTAGAATATTATTGCTGAATGCTCTTTGCAAACTGTGTGTGATTCAGTTAAATCTGAAGTATAGGGCCTGAATAACTCTCCTGCTTCTCCTGGAGGGCAGATTTGAAAGGACTTCAATAGTACAGAACACACAGAGAAGCTGAGCATCAAGAGATTGCAAAGGAAAAAACAGCATTGGGTGTAAGGAAATTCAACCATGGTGCCTGTATTTTACACAAAGGCATCTATTTTTAGTGATTTTTTTCCTTTGTTTTAGAAATACAAACCCAAAAGTTCATTAGAGAAGAAATAATTTGTGTGTAATTAATATTCAGTAAGAGTTGTCAAATGGTACCCAAAAGTAGAAAGATATTAAATCATAATTACAATTATTAGCATTTACATAATATATATATATATATGTATGTATGTATGTATGCATATATCATGTGCCAGGCTCTATGCTCAGGCTTTATAAATATTTTACTCGAACCTCACAATAATTATAATAGGTACTGTTATTAGCCCTATTTTACAATTGAAGTAACTGAGGCAGAGGTTAATGAATTGCCCAGGCCCACAGAATTAGTAAGTGTATAAAACCTTATTTGAACTCAAATCTTCCTGACATTAGACTAGGTATTATGGTCTTTTATTCACTCTGCCTATCAATTCCTTCATACGACAGATGACAAAACTGAGGTGCAAAAGAGAAATATCTTGCCTAAGACTAAGCAGAGCTGTAAGAAACAGATTCAGAATTTGAACCCAGATTCAACTCACTTCAATAAACATTCCTGTAGTATGTGGTAAGTGTCAAAAACTGTTGGGTATTGGAGATACAGACTGTAATGAAGCGGTTCTCTGTGTACAGCTATGTAGTACAGTGATGACAGTAGAAAGAATTGAATTTAAACTCTACTTGAGTCAAAAATCCCTTAACCTCTCTCTGCATTGTTTTTTTTTACCTGAAAAATGGAAAGAATTGTAGCACTTACCTCACAGGATTGTTGTGAAGATCAAATGAAATCATTTATACAAAGCATTTCACAAGCCTTAAAATAATATAAAAATATTAGCTATTATTAGCTTTGGACAGCTAAGTGATACAGAGCATAGAGCACCAGAATGGGAGTCAAAAACATTTGAGTTCAAGTCCAAACTCAGGCACTTATGAGCTGTGGGACTAGTCAAATTACTAAACTGTTTAACTTGGTTTCCTTATTTGTAAAATGGGTTGGAGAAGGAAATGGCAAGACATTTCAGTATCTTTAACAAGAAAACCCAAATTGTGGTCACAATGAGTAAGGCCTGATGAAACAGCAATTACCATTATCATTATCATCATCATCATCATCATCATCATCATCATCATCAAGAAGAAGAAGAAAGGGGCGGCTAGGTGGTGCAGTGAATAGAGCACTGGCCTTGGAGTCAGGAGGACCTGGGTTCTAATCCAACCCCAGACACTTAATAATTACCTAGCCGTGTGGCCCTGACCAAGCCACTTAACCCCATTGCCTTGAAAAATCTTAAAAAAAAAGAAAGAAAGAAGAGGAGGAGGAGGAGGAAGAGGAGTAACAACATCAACAGTAATATTCTATTGGACTGAGCTTTATTACTCTAAATTTTGCATCTTTTCTATAATATCACTTTGTACTTAACAGGTTAGGATAGAGTTAAGTATTAGGGGAGACACCAAAGAGAATAGCACTTGAGGGTGGCCCCAATCAATTTATTTCTTTAGTATTTTGTTTTTCTTCAGATACATTTAAAAACATTTTTTAAGATTTATTTTTAAAAGTTGAGTTCCAAATTCTCTCCCTTTCTCTCTCCCCATCCCCATCATTGAGAAAACAAACAATTCAATATAGACTAAACATGTGCATTCATGCAAAATGTTTCCTTAATAGTCATGTTGTGAAAGAACATAAATAGCAAAAAAAAAACCCATCAAGAAAAATAAAGTAAAAAATATGCTTCAATCTGTATTCCAACACAATCAGTTCTTTCCCTGCAGATAGATAGTTTTTTTTTCCATCAGAAACCCTTCAGAATTTTCTTGGATCTTTATCTTGCTCAGAATAGTTGTCATTCACAGCTGATAATCTTAAAATGTTGCTGTTATTTTGTACACATTTCCCTTTGCATCAACTCATTGGAAGTCTTTCCAGCTTTTCTGAGAGCATGCTGCTCATCATTTCTTATAGCTGACTGATATTCTAGCAATCACCAAGCACATTTTCTTCAACCATTCCCCAACTGATGGCTGTCCCTTTAATTTTCAATTCTTTGCCTCCAGGAAAGAACTGCTAAAAATTTTCCTTTTTTATAAAATCTCTTTGGCTCCAATCTACTTAAAACACTTTACAAAAATGAAATGATGCATGGAAGAGAAGTCTGAATCTGAATCCTAAGGACCTAGGTTCAAATCTTGGCTCTTTTACTTTCTACTCATAAAGAGCAACATCATTGTCACATAAGAACAATCAGTGTTTCTCTTTGGAATTCTTTTTCTCCTTGAAGACTGAGAAAGGGTGAACTAGAAAATGTCAATGTTCCCTTGCAATTTTAGACAATTTTCTAGGCAACATTTAATCATAGATAATAATGGTTAGCATTGTCTCAATGAACAGGTAATTGGCACAGTGGGTACTCGATCAGGGCTGGAGTTAGGATGACTTGAATGCAAATCAAACCTTTGGCATTTTCTAGTTTGGTGACACTAGGAAAGTCATTTAACTTCTGTTTGCCTCAGTTTCCCCATCAGTAAATTAGGTATAATAACAGCACCCATCTTACAGAGATTGTGCCTCATCTTTGAAAGAATTATAGAACGGTGAGGGATGATATTTTTTTTTATTTTTGAACTGCATCCTCATAACATTCCTATAAAATAATGCTATTACAATCCCTATCCTACAACCTAATAAACTGAGGCTCAGTTGGTTTAAGTCACCATGTCACTTCTTTCCTCTGAGCCTAAGATATCTCATATTTACTGAGAAAATAGACACCACTGTCCATGAACATTCTTCTTTAGCCCTCATGCTTTTCTGATTGTTTACTCACTTCTAATGGAGTAGCTTTACTCTGAATCCCATTCTTTCAGGTCTCCAGTTCATTATCTCCATAAGCATAGTTTTTCTACCTATGATAGTACCTGCTTCAAGTTTAACATCAATGGAGAGAAAAAATATCATTGTAGCTGACAGATTCAGGACCCAATAATACATCAACAGATTAGGGCAAATGTCTGATTATTATAAGGTAAGTCCAGTAGGAAATAATGCAGTCTCACATTTGGATATTAAAAATATTTCAGTGAGAAGAAAATGAAAGAAATATAATTGTATGGAAGATATTTTGAAAATGAAGTGATGATTTTAATGGACTAAAAGTTAAATCAGGTACTGGGATATTCTATTTTTTTCATTAATATATCTTTTCAGTCACATTTTCCTGGACTCCTCTCAGCATTTGACACAGCAAATCACCACTTTCTCCTGTATATCTTTCATTTCTAACCTTGTGCCTCTCTTTTCTAGATTCTTCACTTGTGACTAATTCCTCCTTGTTGGGATCCACTGCTGTTTTAGTATGCATACCCCAAGCACTAATTACTGATGTGCCTCCAGGCTATCTCCTAAACCCTCCTCCTTTCTCTCTTTGTCCCCTTTATAATCACCCTAATCCTCATGGACTCAATCATAATTTGAATGCAAAGATTCTCATATTCATATATACAGATCCAGTTTTTCTTCTAGCAACTAGGCGGTGCAGTGATTGGAGCACTAGCCTTGGAGCCAGGAAGATGGGAGTTCGAATCCAGCCTCAGACACTTGACTCTTACTAGCTCGGTGACCTTAGGCAAAACACTTAACCCTGATTGCCAGGGACATCTCCAGATTCTTTTCTGGCTACTGGACCCAGATGGCTCTGGAGGAGAAAATGAGATGGGTCACTTAGCACAGTGCCCCCCCCCCCCAATTCAAGTCATGTGCTTGTCATGGCACTACCTGCCTGATGTCATGGTCTTCTTTGAAAATGAAGTACCAAAAAAAAAAAAAAAAAATATTCGACTGAGCTCTAAGCCTGCCTCCCTAACCCTATATTTGACATCTCAAGCTGGTTTCCCCAGTCATCTCAACTTCAACATGTACAAAATAGAATTCATCATCTTTTTTCCAAACTCTCCCCATCCTCATCTTCCCTTCTCAAGAAGACCACCATCCTTCCCATCAGTGAGCCTCTTGATTTTAGTGCTATCCTTGGAGCATTTAGCCTGATTGTCAAATCTTCTCAAGAGGAGGTTCATAATATTTCTCAAATCTGAGTCTTCTTTCTGTTCACATGCCCATGACTACTCCAACCCTTCATTGCCTCTCACCTAGAGCATTGCACTAGCTTCCAGCATGTCTTGTGTCCATCCTCTGACCATCCCAATCTGTCTTCTTTTGCTTCTGCGTCTTAGAATTCCTAATTCCATTCAAGACTCAGATCAAGCTTTACCTCTTACAATAGGCTTTTTCTGATCCCAATAGTTGTAAGTGGCACTTTTGTACAGTTAAATGATGACTGACTGTTTAGAGTAACTAGTTTAGACTGCCAGGATTTCAATCCTCTTTCTGATAGTGACGAGCCTGACATCCCAGAATCTTAATGTGCTTCCCTGTAAAATGAGAAGGTTAGGCAATTTGATCTCTAATTTTCATCCTAGATCTATGATTCTCTAATCTTTTAAAAGACCCTGCCCTATTCTGATTATTCTATGCATGTCTAACATTTTATCCCTATGTACATATAGTCTTTTTTCTAAGTGAAATGGAAACACCCTGAGGTCAGGAACTATTAAATGTTTTAATTCTTTCCAAACATAGTAGCTAAAATAGTTATTGTCTTAATAAATATTTGCTTAATTTAATTAAACATTCCAGTATTACCTTATCCTTATAAAGAACTGAAATTGACACCATCTAAGGATGCTGCTCTGAGTTTCAATGATTTTTTTTATTCATGTTTAAAAGAATTTAAGTTTCTAAAACATTTTTCAGTCTTGGTTTAAATCAGGAGAAAAACTTTTTTTTTCTATTCCCCTTGAGGAATATTTAATAGGGTTGCCATGGTGCCTCTAGGGAAAAGATGCTGTGATTTAAATGGATAGAATTACAGAATCACAGAAGCCTAGGGCTGAAAAGGAACTTTAAAAACTCGGTGTTGGAGTGGAGAAAACCAGACTCATTTTCACCTGCTTTGTTTGCCATAGAGAAGATCTACTTCCTCATCCAGTATATAAGCTGGTAACATCTCATTATAATGAGCACAGCTAGATATTGAAATTGTGTTGTTGTGAAGCAATTTTGTAAAACTATGTCCATTGGAAGGGACTGCAGACCCAGTACAAGGGACCAGCAAAAGCCTTGAGAGAGAGATGTAAATCAACAACTCTGGAAATGGAAAATTTTGAAACTAAAAGTCTGTTTTTTTAACTTAAAAAAAAAACCTTCTTTCTTTAATAACAAGATATATAAGGGTGGGCTTCTCTCAGGCTTCCGGGTACTATTGCTGCCACCAAATGGCAATTCCCAAAAGTATTTTCAACACTCAGAATCTCTGATGGGTGGATATGCAGGGGGAGATTATTTGTGTACCAGTATTCTTAGATGCAAAATGAGCAGGTCTGACTCATTGATCTCCAGAGGGTTTTTTTCTCATCTCTAAAGCTTCATGAAAATGAAAAAAGTCCCTAGAACATTAGAAATATTTAATTAGTGCTTGGTGAATGAAATTGAATTAAATGAGGATTATGTCAATCACCCACAATCTACCTTTTCTCTTCAGAACTTTTGTTCTGAAGAACTTTTCGGAACTTTTGTGAGAGGCAGCTAGGTGGCACAATGGATAGAAAACTGGCCCTGGAGGACCTGAGTTCAAATTCAAACTCAGACATAATTGACTAACTATATGACATTAGGCAAGGTACTTAACCCAAATGCCTTAAATAAGTAAAAAAAAATTTAAAAAAAAATACAAAAGAACTTCTAATTGTGTGTCTGTATGTGTGTATTGTGAGAGACAGAGAAGCAGACAGAGATCTTGGTCTTGTATATGTTTTCCTAATTTAGGTAGGTCTTCATTGAACATAATCGATATTTGTAGTACAAGTATGTTTGGTGGTTTGGATTTTGATTTAATTAGTATAGAGATCTCTGAAGAAAAAAAATGTTTGTACAAAAACTTGTCTGTAGCTGCACTTAAAATTAGAATCTTAGAGAATTTCTTGGATCACTAGGAAGTTAAGTGGATTATTGGTCTCACAAAACCAGTATTGAGAGAAGTGAGACTTATCACAGATGTTTCTGAAGACAAAAACGAAGTCATTATACACTGTCCCACAAGGATCCACCTCTCAATGGGAGAATTTTGAAAAGAGGAATTGTGACCTGATATCAGTACAAATAAACGGAAACATCCCAGATATTCTCATTCATTTATTGATTCAAAATAACATTTATGAATTGACTTCAAGATATGAGAAATTATTCACTAAGAATACAGAAAAATGGAGTCCTTGATCTCAAGGAACTTTTAATCTAGCCATGAAGAGTGCATGAAAACATAGCTGTTAGAACAAATAATTTTCAAGGAGGTGGTGCTAACCCCTTTAGGGATCAAAGCAGGCCCCTAGTGTAGGGCAGGGTGAGGTGGGGGAGAGGGTTTAACTGAAATTTGAAGGGGACTAGGGATATTAAGAGCAGTATTGAAGACAATGAACATTTAGGAAATGAAGGGATAACCTGGGCAAAGACAGAGAGGTAAGAGATGGCTGACATTCCTTATGACAAACTTGATCTAAACTTAGAATGTGTTAAGGACACTAAGATACCATTAGCCTACCAAGAAAATTAGAGGTCAGATTGTGAAGGAATTTAATAAAACATAGATGGGGATGAATTTTATCCTAAAATCTATAGAAAACCAATGCTTAATATATTGTCAAATGTGTTTCAGGAATCCCAAGTTGGCAGTTATAGAGAAGATGGATTGGAGAGATGAGAAACTAGAAGGAGGACCCTAATTTAAATGATATTGCAAATAGTCCAAGTAAAAAGTGATAAGAACCTGAATCATGGTAGGTGTAATAACAGCCGAGAAGGGTATGAACATTAGTTATGTCAGAGAGGTTTATGAGATTTGGTATCTTAAGAGTTAAAGGAGTGAGGCAAACATTGACCGCAACTTTGCCAAGCTCGGGATACTGGAAGGAGTTTTTAAAAGTACATACAGGGGGCAGCTAGGTGGCGCAGTGGATAAAGCACCGGCCCTGGAGTCAGGAGTACCTGGGTTCAAATCCGGTCTCAGATACTTAATAATTACCTAGCTGTGTGGCCTTGGACAAGCCACTTAACCCAATTTGCCTTGCAAAAACCTAAAAAAAAAGTACATACAACTAATTTCTTCTCCAGAATAGTGACTGTTGCAGGAGTATTAATTCAAAAAGTCATTTTTATAACAGCTCATTATTATATATTTTCTTCATCTTGTAATAGAAAGAATGTGCATATTCTATATCTCTGGTACAGATGTGTAAAACAAATATCAGAGAATCTAAGGTACTTACAAATAGGTTCAAAGCTAGAAAAAGTGGGAAATAGGACTTGGGATCTTCTGATCTCATTCGAATACTACATATCCCTTGAAAGTTCAGACTCATTTTTGTCTTTCTTTATATCTCAATATTTAGAACACTGTGTGGCAGGCACATAGTACTCACTTGATGAAGACTTGTTGATTTACTGAGAGCTCTTTCCACTATGCTACACTGCTTCTGAACTCAATGACAGCCAATTTAATGAAGCCATGATTCTTTATGACACTTTCTGGATAAGGCATACAGATGTCTTAAAATAAAAATAGAAACTTCTAATGGACATATTATGGATTAGCAAAAAGACATTTGGACTGAAAGTTTAAGATTTGGTTCAAATCTTATTTTGACATCTACTGAATTGTGACTCAGGGCATGCAAACCTAAGTGCCCCTAGGAATTCTCTAGAATAGAGTTTCTCCATAAAGTAGAATTGTATCTCAATCTGTGCTGAAATTTCTTTACATTGATAAAAGAATAAACCCTTCATGTGTCATTTCATGGGTATTTTAGACAATCTTCTGTCTGTGCCACAATAATACCATCTAAAAGAAAGTGTCAAACCTGATCATCACTAATGATGCTTTCACCTTTAATACTCTATCAATTGATACTAGATAGTTTTTGTTGACATTTTTATATGCTTGGGACAGAGTTTATTACAATTTTTATTCATCCTAAAATGTTTAGAATTACTTGGGTATCATACAATTTTGGAAGAGTAATTCACTATTCAAACCACATTTCAAACTTCGCAATAGATATTTTTTATTAACTGATAGATTCATGGAAATAGTTATTTGGGTATTTCCTCTAAATGTGCATACTGAAATGCTTGCAAGCTTTCTCCTTCTGTGAGAATCATATTTATTCACCCTCACAAGGATTCACCCAATAATATGCTGTTTATATTTATTCAGAATTCTTGGCATTCCATGTATATCAATTGCTATTCTCTATTGCTGTTTTTGGCTTGCTCACCAACTTTCCTCATGATATAATACTTTTTTTTCACAAATATATATATATATATATATATGTATATATATATATATACATATATATATATATATATATGTATGTATGGATGGATGGATTCCTTTTATTCTTCTCCTGCATGAAATAAGATTTAGTTGCTTTACCATATAGACTATGAGCAATATTGCAGCAAAAAAGCAAAGGATTAGAAAGATTACAGAGTGACAGTGAAAATAGAAAATAAAATGTGGTCTATCAAAGTATATGGATGCATGTATGCATCTATGTATGAACATGTACATGTAAACCATATTCATGCATAAACTCAAAATCAAAATAAGATATTGTGAGAGAGAAGGCACAAGTAGCTAGGAGATTCAAGAAAACTTCCATGAAGAATTTTTTTTTTCTTGAGCTGAATCCACATGGAAACCACAGAGTAAAGAGGTGAGTAGGAGGAAAGATCAAATTCTAGTTATGGGGGAGAGCTTGAGTGAAGATGTGAGGTGAAATATCAGGGATAGCATGCATGGTAGAGTGGTACAGTGGTAGATGGTAGAGTGCAAATAGATGTTATATTTGAGAAAACTAGAAAAGGTCTGTGGCAGATTGTGAAGAGTTTTAGAAGTCAAACTGTGGAGTTTATATTTGATCCTAAATACAACAGCAAAACCCTGAAAATTACCAAGCAGGAAACCAACATAGTCACTCCACTAATTAAGGAAAAACACCTAAATTGCCTGTGTGCAGTATGAATTGCATACGTTAGAAAGATAAAGAAGAAGTCAAATAGATAGAGGTCTCAATTCTCAAATATATAGAAAAGTGAATCAAATTTATAAGCATACAAGCAATTCAATAGTTCAGAAATGGTCACATGATATGAATGGGCAGTTTTCAGAAGAAGAAATCAAAGCTATCTATAGTCATATGAAGAAGTGCTCTAAATCTATTCTGGTAAGAAAAAGGCAAATTCAAAATATATGAGCTGCTAGTTCATGCCTATCAGATATGACCATAAAGGGAAATGACAAATGTTGGAAAAGATGTGGGAAAACTGGGATAGTAATGTCCTGTTGGTGGAGTTAGGAACTGATTCAACCGTTCTGAAGAACAATTTAGAACAATGCCCAAAGGACAATAATCCACAATATGTCCATTAGAAGTTTCTATTTTCATTTTAAGACATCTGTATGCCTTATCTAGAAAGTATCATAAAGAATCATGGCTTCATTAAATTGGCTGTCATTGAATTGAGAGGCAGTGTAGTATAGTGGAAAGAGCATTTAGTCTATATCCCAGCACACCAGTCTGTATCCCAAAGAGAGCATAATTTTTTAAAAAAAGAACACATAGGTATAAATATATTTACAGCATCCCTTTGTAGGCAAAATATTAGAAATTGAGAAGATGATCATCAATTTTGGAATGACTGAACAAATTGTGGTGTATTAATATAATAGAATATGATTATGCAAAAAGAAATGAGTAGGTAGATTTAAGAAAAACCTGGAAAGATGTAAACAAAGATGCAAAGTGAAAAGAGCAGAACCAAGAAAACATTGTAAACAGTATTAGCAACATTGTACAATTAACTGTAAATGACTTCGCTCTTTTCAGCAAGACATTTTCTCAGAGAAGTATGAAGGACTAAGGATGGAAATGTTATCCATCTCCACAGAAAGAACTGATAAACTCAGAATACAGATATTTTTTTTCTTTCATTCTGTTTCTTCTTTCAGAAGTGTAATCAGGTTGAAAATGTTTGATATAATTACACATATATGACCTATATCAAATTGCCTCGCATTTAAGAAAGAGGGGAGGGAAGGCAGGGAAGGAGAAAATTTGGAATTCAATTTTTTTTGCAAAAAAATCATTCTAAAACTATCTTAATATGAAATTTAGAAGAATGAAATTCTATTAAAAATTTTAAAATTTAAAAAAATCATCTGTAAGAAGCCTTTCTCAATCTTCCTTGCAAATATTTCTGCATTCTAACTCAAATCGGTTCCAGTTTATCCTGCACATAGCTCATTTGTCCATAGTTGTTTTCATGTGGTCTCCTCACCAGGGAATTGTAAATTTGTAGAGAGCAAGTAGTAAGTTTCCCCTTATTTTCATCCCAGAGCTTAGCACAATAGCTAGCACATAGTAGGTACCAAAGTACTTGGTAAATTGACTTGTTGTCTTATGGAAATTTCCATGAAGTGATGGAATTAAAACCAGATTGTAGAGTTTGAAGAGGATGAACTGAAAGCAAATGGAGACAAGGAATCAAGAAAGCATTTTTATGATTCCTTTTAGCTGAAATTGGAGAAAGTTACAGGCTGATAGTTACCAGGAAATGATGAAATCTACTAAGGGAATCTTAAGAATGCAGGAAGTTTACCTTGTTTTATAGGTGACAGAAAAAAAAAAGTAATCAATAGATAGGAAAGGAAGTCAGTTTTCTCAGCTGTAAGAAGAGGCATTAAAATTGATGATCTCTCATCTGACTCAAAATCATCTGATGGGAGGGAGGTAATTAACTCACCCGAGTTTCTTCCAGGTAACTGCCAGCAGCAACATTTAAACCCATTTTCTAACTCCAAATCCAGGGTCCTAGGCTGTTCTCCAGGACCTGAAAATAAGGAAGTAAATGTAATTTCTTCTAACTTTATTCCAGCAGATGTACCTGAAGGCAACAGTACGAGATTTTTTTATGGTGATATAAAGGACTAGGAAAAGGTTTAAAAAATAAAAGAGATTGATGTTAAAATATCCCCAGTATTTTGCAAGAAACTCAGTCCCTTGAAGATCTTTTACTGCCACCTATCAGGGACACATGCTGGGCATTTTCAATTACTTTAATTATGTGCCATACTTATTGATGTACTAAACCTTGCCTGGGCTTTTCACCAAAGGTACTTTTAATCACCAGCATTTTCTTATCTGCATTCCAAATAAATGGATGCCAAGTTATTTTTTTGCACACACACACACACACACACACACACACACACACACACTCACACAAAACTAAGCACCTTCACTTAGATTAAAATTTAAGATGTGAAACCCCTTTCCCCTTTATCCTTTGCAATATAATTGTCACTGTGTTATTTACTCTCTAACTAGGCAGCTTGGTGCATTGTTAGACACTAATGGAGCTCCATTTTCCTTCTGTTCTATACTCCTAGGTGTTGCAAAGCAAAGTCTTTAACAGCAGTACAGAGAGACAGAATGGCTGCAATGACACTAAAGTTTTCTATCATCTTCCCCAGTCCCGAGTATTTATGTTTTTGACTAAAATAAGGGACAAAAGATTGATTTTGCCATACATCATATTCAAAGCTTCTGATTATCAAAATGCAATGAGTGCAACTTCAGGAAAGTAGAGAATTTTTTTTTTTCAAATGGCAGAAAATCTCATGGATTAATAACTAAAAGATCATCAATGAGGCAGTACTATAACCCAAATTTCTGATTCTAAACACAGAACACATTCCATTGAACTAGTAGACTTTTGCCTGTTAGTCAATGAATTAAGTTAGTGTTAGGTGCTAGGGAGACAAAGAAAGGCAAAATATAGTTCCTGCTCTCGAGATCACTATTTAATGGGAATTTATATGATGGCTATGTGGTGCAGTGGATAGAGTAGCAACTCTGGAGCCCAGGAGGACTTGAGGTCAAATCCAGCCTCAAACTCTTCATATTTACTAGCTCGGTAACCTTGGTCAATTCACCCTGATTGCCTCACATCCTGGACCATCTCCAGTCATCTTGATTCATAACTGGCCACTGGAATCAGAGAACTCTGAAGGCAAAATTGAGGTTGGTAACCTAGTACAATCCACTGTCACTCAAATACAGTCCACATGCTTGTCATGGCATCACCTCTCTAATTGATGGTATTCTTCAAAACAATAACATGTATGCATTCATGTCCTTTTATTTTGTGTGCCTGTCTTGGTCTCTTTCATGACTTGGTGATTCCTAACATTTTTTCTCAACCAAAAAAATCATTTTTCAAGTACTATGCCACATAAATTGTATATTATCACATCACTGAATGCATCAACTAATCAATGAATGAGTGAAAATAACTTCTTAAGAACCATTTATGTGCTAGGCATAACTCTAAGAACTATGAATACAAAGGGAAAAGGCAAGATAATCTCTACTCCTAAAGTATTTACATTTTCAAGGGAACATAAGGAAAGGAAAAAGAGTAGAGAAAGTTGCAATAATGGTAAGTGGATCCCATGTCTTCAAGGAGGCTTCCTTGCTTCCAATTGTGTCTGTGGGAGAAAGTGACTCTCCCCTGAACAAACACAGGAAAGATCTCCCACACACACCCCCAGGTTCAGGTGTAGGAAGCAGATCTCCTCCTGGTGCTGATTGAGGATTAAGGAGATTGAATATACAGCCCATGGGCCCAGCACACATTGTTCAAGGATAACTCAGACCTTGCTGTATCCCAACCCACTAGGCCTAGGGAGTGGGCCACTAATTAAAGTCACAGACACAATCCAGAGAAAGTTTCTAGCATCACCTACTGGTTGACTTGGAGTTCCTAAGTTCAGGAAGCAAAGAACCAAGGGATCTCAACATGGAAGGTCTGTGAACCAGCCCCTCCCTCAACAAAATATCCTAGGAAAATGAAGAAAGGCCAGTGAAAAAGCTGTACATTTAACAAAAAAGGAGACTTTCAACTTTTCATGATGAAAATACCAGAGCTAAATCGAAAATTTGGACTTCAAACAGAAGACACAAGAGATAAAGATAAAAAGGGAAATATACCCACATGGGACAAAGATTCTCATAACTCTTGAGAAGTGTAACTCTATTAAAGAGAATATACTTAGCCAGAAGTAATGGACACTTATCACATGTTTGTGACTCTTATAGAATGATTTAAAAATGTTATTTCCATAATAAAGGAGGACAATAAAGAGATGGGAGGATAGATGAGATTGAATAGGGTAAATTACATCCCATGAAGAGCTGGAAATGATCAATTGCAATTGAGAGGCAGAAGAAAGGAGGTAAGAATCACCCGATTCTTACTCTCATCAAATTTGGCTCAAAAAGGATTAACTCACACACACATACACACACACACACACACACTCAGTTGAGAATATATATATATATGGGAAATGGGAAGGGGAGGGGAGAGTAAAACAAAACAACTGACAGAAGGAAGGGAAGGGGAAAAGGGGCAAAGGAAAGGGGAAAGAAAGTGGGGGCAAACGCACTGAAGGAAGTAGTATTCAGAAGCAAATACTGGAAAATAGAGACAAGGGGGGGAAAGGGGAAAATTAAAACAGAAGGAAGATAGCATGTAGGACAATAAAATATTGGTAATTATAATTTTGAATATGGATGGGATGAA
Source organism: Macrotis lagotis (assembly GCF_037893015.1). Classification (NCBI taxonomy): domain Eukaryota; kingdom Metazoa; phylum Chordata; class Mammalia; order Peramelemorphia; family Peramelidae; genus Macrotis; species Macrotis lagotis. Next base: position 18,433,266 of record NC_133661.1, read on the forward strand.
TTTTTCCATAAAACATAAGCAGATAACAGAGTTGATTAAAAATCAGAATCCCACAATATGCTGCTTACAAGAAACTAAATTTAAGCAGAGAGATACATACAGAGTAGAGATAAAAGACTAGAGGAGAATATGTTTTGCTTCAGCTGAAGTGATAAAGGCAGGGTTAGCAATCATTATCTCAGACAAAGCAGCTGCAAAAAAAAATGGACCTCATTAAAAGATATAAGGCAGGAAACTATATCCTCCTAAAATGTACCATAGACAATGAAGCAATATCAATACAAACTGTGGATGCACCAAGCAGTATAGAATCCAAATTCTTAGAGGAGAAGCTGAATGAGTTACAGGAAGACATAGACAGCAAAACTCTACTGGTGGGAGATCTCAACTTCCCTCTCTCCAAATTAGATAAATCTAACCATAAAATAAACAAGAAGGAAGTTAAGGAGGTAAATAGAATGTCAGAAAACCTAGATATGATAGACCTTTGGAGAAAAGTGAATGCAGATAGAAAGGACTATATCTTTTTTTTCTGTAGTACATGGCACCTACAAAATATTAATCATATACTAAGACATGCAAATCTCATTATCAAATGCAGAAAAGTAGAAATATTGAATGCTTCCTTTTCAGATCACATTGCAATAAAAATCATGTGTAATACAATTGGTTCATGGAGCAATAACCACATTTTAAAGAGTGAACAACAAATTATAGATAGAATTAATGATTTATCCGAGATAATGACAATAAGAAGATAAAATACTAGAACTTATGGATAAAGTCAAATCAGTTATAAGGGGTGTATTATATCTCAAAATGTTTACATGAATAAAATAGAGAAAAAAGGAAATCACTGAACTAAGCATAGAATGAAATAAATTAGCAAAAGAACAATTTAAAAATCCTCAATTAAATGCCAAATTAGAAATTCTAAAAATTAAAGGAGAAATTAACAAAATCAAATTCAAGAAAACTATTGAACTAATAAATAAAACCAAGAATTGGTTTTATGGGAAAAAAAACAATAAAATAGACCTTTGGTTAATTTGATTTAAAAAAAAGAAAGAAAATCAAATTACTAGTATCAAAAATGAAAAAAAGTGAGCTCACCACCAATGAGAAGGAAATTAATGTAATAATACACAGCTATTTTGCTCAATTATATGCCAATAAATATTATAATCTAAGTGAAATGGATGAATATTCACAAAAATATAAGTTGCCCAGGATAAATGAAGAAGAAATTCAATAACTAAATAATCTTATGTCAGAAAAAAAGGAATTCTCTAAGCGATTAATGAGTTCTATAAGAAAAAAAATCTCCAGGGCCAGGTTAATTCACAAGTGAATTCTATCAAACATTTCAGCACCAATTGCTTTGAATTCTATATAAACTATTTGGGAATATAGATGGAACTCTAATTCCTTCTCTGACACAAATATGGTGCTTATACCTAAACCAAGAAGAATTAAAACAGAGAAAGAAAATTATAGATCTATCTCCCTGATCAATATAGATGCAAAAATCTTAAATAAAATCTCAACAAAAATGATTACAATAAGTTATCACTAGGATAAGACATTATGATCAAATAGGATCGCACACACACACACACACACACACACACACACACACACACACACACAGACAACCCAGGAATGCAGGGTTGGTTAAATATTAGGAAAACTGTGAGTATAAAAAATACAAATATACAAAAATACAAAAATACAAATAGCAACTCTTTTTGTAATGGCAAGAATTTGAAATTGAGGCGCTGCCTATCAATAGTAAAATGGTGGAACAAATTGTGGTATATGCATGTGATGAAGTCCTATTGTTGTCCAAGAAATCATGAGCAGTTGGAGCTCAGAAAAATCAGGAAAGACTTGCATGAACTGATGCTAAATGAAGTGAGCAGAACCAGAAGAACCTTGTACACAACAACAATATTTTGGATGATCAGCTATGATGAACTTGTTCTTCTCCACATTATAATGATCATAGACAACTCTAAAGACCTTGTGGTAGAAAATATCATACAAATATCATCCAAAGAATGAACTATGGAGTTTGAGTGCAGAATGAAGCTTAGCTTTTCCAATTTTTTCAATTTATTATATGCTTTATGGGTTTTTCCCCTCTCATGGTTTTCCATTATTTTTTTCTGATTCTTCTTTCATTTCATTATTAATAAGGAAATGTGTTTAACATACTTAGACATGTATAACCCATATAAGATTACTTACTCCCTGGGGGGGAGGGGAAGAAAGGGAGAAAAAATGTGAACTCAAAACCTTACCAAAAATGATTATTGAAAACTATCTTTACATGTAGCTGGAAAAATAAATAAGTAAATTTTAAAACAAAAAGAACATAACAACAGGACAAGAAAGATATGGAGAATATAAGAACCCACTTATCTTTCTATTTAATCAAATTGGGAATTCCCACTGAAGGTGATTTTCTCCAGATACTTCTAATTGTTGCTGAAATTGGGCTACTTGTACCAAATATTACAGTATCACACAGCTTCCATTCTCAAGATTTGATCAAACTATTCACAAAATAAAATATTAGTATATGAATAATTTCTATTGTCTAGTCTTTGATATGAAATTACCTTTTAGAACTTGCCCAATATTATATATATATATGAACATAACATATATGATGCTTGTCACATGTGTGTACTGCAAATATATTTGCATTTACATGTATACTAATATAGGAAACATATGATTTTGTACATACACATGCATAAATGTCCACCATTGTGTTCTGGGAGACATAAGACAGGACAATAGTCTCTAAATATTGAAAATTAACTATCATCCCCAAGAATAGTGAAGAGATGCATAATAGGTATAAGTTGGTTACAAATCATTATAAACAAATAATTTTAAAGTTGGAGTTGAGTAAAATTTATTACTAAAGATATTCATGAGTGTAAAACATGATATTGGGCAGCCTTTGTACTTCACTGACATCCAATGTCAAAAGAAATAAAATAGGAAGACACCAAGAGTGTTGAGTAGAGATCCTAGGATAAGCTCAAATGCCACCTTTGATTGGCTGGCTGCTATCTATGTAATTGAAGGAAATATGCCTATAATCAATATGGCACTTACAGTGATGATTTAGATGTTTGAGAATCAATGACATATAAAGTCATTGGTAGAATACTTTTCTAATTCACAGTTTTCATAAAGTTAGCAAGGAAGTTAGCACACTGGATATATTGAGAATCAAAAAAAAAACTCTAAAAAGGAGGAACATTGGGTTAAATTGATTGCAATGAAATTTTAGAAGGCTGAAAGTAAAAATCAAATTATTTTTTTTTTAAATCTACAGAAGAATAAGACAGTGGAAGCAGGTCAGGGCAGCCATTCATTTGAAAAAGATTGTGGAGTTTTAGTGACTTATAATAACAACGAGTCAATAGAAATATATGGCAGTCAAATCAATGTGACCCTAGGGGGCAATGGAAGAGGCACAGCTTTCTGGAATAAAAATTGTTGTCTTATTTCCTGTTCAGATCAAATGTGGTATGTTGTGTCCAGTGCTGACATATTTTTAAAAAATCCTGAGTAAGTTGCAGAATATGAAGAGGGGGGCAACTGGAAGAGATAGAAATAAGTCATGTTTAATCTTGTGAGAAAGCAATTAAGTGATGTCAGACTGATAGCTGTGGGGAAGGAATGAAAGGGAAAAGGAATAGGAAAAAGAAAGGGAAAGGAAAAGGAAAGGAAAAAAGGAAAAAGAAAAGGAAAGAGGTGAAGAGAGGGGAGGATAGGAGGGGAGGGAAAGAGGGAAGGGAGAAAGGGAAAGAGAAAGGGAAAGGGAAAAGAAAAGAATAAAAACTTTGATTTTCAATAATGTCTAATTTGTCCTAGTCAAAACATTAAATGAATGCTTGAAAAACAAATATTTTAAAGTCTATGACAAGCAAACAAATGTTGTGATGGTCCCAGATGGTCAAGGTTTCAAGAATAGGCCCAGGGTCAAATTTTCAGGTGAAAATCTTCACAGTCATGTTTGGAAAAGCTCCTCCCTAAAATTAAAGACTAGGTAATGGAGATTTTTAGCCACAGTAACATATGCAATTTATCTAGTAAGGAACAACTGAAGTCTGCATCAGTAGAAGAAGGATTGAGTAAATAAAAGGAAGCAAAAGCTATCCAAAAAATGCAGTGACTCATAATTTGGTAAATAGTAGGTGAATTTGGGGGCAGCTAGAAGATGCAGTGTATTAAGTGCTAGGTCTGAAGTCAAAGAGACCTGAGGTCATATCTGGTCTCAGCCATGTTACCCTGGGCAAGTCACTAAGACCTGTTTATCCCAATTTTCTCATTTGGAAATGAGCTGGAGAAGACAATGGCAAAGAACTCCAATGTCTTTCCCAAGAAAATTCCAGATAGGGTCGCAAAGAGTCAGATAGGACTGAACAACAGGAAGATGAATTTATGGTGAGAGAAAGAGACTCTTCCCTCTCTCTTCACTGACGGATCTGAAAGTTGTCTTCAGTGAAATTTTTCATAAATTACTACAGGGAGCCAGGAAGTATTTTGCTATTGTTTGTGTATATGTTTTGGCAAGCAAGTGAGTGTATCCCTAGGTACTGTGGAGATGAACAGGTTTGAATATAAAGCAGTAGATATGTATATTAGTCTTGTCAGTGGAGTATCCTCAGCTGAGTAAGCTAGCATTCATTCACTATAAACCCCCACTCATTTTTGGCTAGGAGACGCAGGTTTTCCCACACACCTGGCATGTGTTAATGTAATAATGAAGCTGAGTCTTTCTAGCAAGAGAATAGCTCATGATCCAGTCCTAAAGAGCATTTTGAAGTGGGTGAAATTGGTTCATATCTCTCTTTTATGCATTGTTTTTCACCCCCTCGGCAAACTTTCCCATCTTATACTAATCACAAACTTCACCTTTAATGGTGATCCAAACCTGTTTTTAAGACCTTGATTCATACCAAGAGGTAAATAATGTTGTCCTTGTTTCCTCCCTTGGGATATGCAACATGAGTAGAGCACCTGAACAATTGGTTTAACCAAAGAACCTCAGAGAAGTTGGTCTCAGGGTTCATCTGTTTCAATTGACAATTCTCTCTCCATCATCCAACAAGAGATATTTTAGTCTTGGCTTCGAGACTTCCAGGAAGAGCCAATTCACTTGTTCCCAATGTTTTCCATTGTATTTTTTTGAAAGATTGAATTTTTAGGAAGCACCCACACCCTGCCCCAAGATGAAGTTAAATATATCTTCCAGCCTTCATCCCTTGCAGTTTTGTCCTTGGGGGCAAAGCTGAACAAATCTACTCACTTTTGCACTCGAGTCAGCTCAAGGACCTTCTAATTTTTAGTTGTTAGACTTAACACTGAGAACAGAAAGAATCCTTGTCTGAAAAGAGCTTATGCTCCATTATTCAGAATTGATGTTTTCACAGGTGAGTAAATATGAAGTATATACAAGGTAACATTAAGCAGTTTCAAAAGACAGGGAGCAATACTATTAGCTGTTATAGTCCTGGGAGGAATCCAGGGAAATTTCCTTTGCAAGGTAACATCTGAACGGTGCTTTGGAGGAAGCTCAGTATTGAACTAAATAGAAGGGAGGAGAAAGGGGATTTCCTATGTGACGAATCCCCTAAGGAAAGGCAGAAAGACAGTGCGCTGAATGACTCGCATTAGATGAAAATGAAAAAGCGGTCAATTTGACTAAAATAGAAAATAATAGGGAGAGAGTGATAAGAGATAAGTGCGAAAGTGAAAGGAGGCCAATTTGTGGAAGGCTAAAATGGCAGATTTAAAATTTTATATTTTATCATAGTCATTAAAGTTTTATAAAGGAGGAAGGGAGAGATGAAATGATGAATATGTGTGTTAAAAAAAATCATTTTAACATTTACCTGAATGATGAATTGGAATTAGAACTGTAGACAGGAAGACAGATTAAGAAACTAATATAATCATGAAAAGATGATAAGACCCTGAACTAAGATAGAAGCCATGACTGATGGCAGGTGGGAGAAGCACTCTGGAAGTAGCCTTGGTAACTGGAAGTAGAATTGGTAAAAATTGAAGGACTGAAATCAGAAATCATTAGGATATTCATAAACCTTCGTAAAGCTTGATGATTGGAAGTATGGCAGTGCCATCAACAGAAATTGGAAAGTTTGCAAGAGTAATGAGCTGGGGGAGACGGTATATTGAAATTTCAATGTGGACCAGCTGATTTTGCCATGACTATGTGGGACATCTAGTTGGAGTGATGCAGCAGGGAGTTGATAACATGAAAGTGGAGAAGGGATTAGTGCTGGAGAAATATCATGTACTTACAACCCTCCCTCATGCTTATTTGTCCTGGTGAACCATTCCCAGTTCCTTTAGCTTATCTTCATGTGATAAGAAGTAAAAACTTTTGATACCTTGTTTTCTTTTCATCTTGCCATGTATCTTGAATTAAACCCTGAGATATAAGTGTCATTTAATCAGTGTATCTATGATGCCTGGTTCCAGGTTCTCAACTCAGACTAAAAGTCTATGAATCTTTGTGTCTGCCTTATCAAACTTAGGAATCCTCCAGGAGATTGAAGTTGGAGATCCAGGAAAGGTTAAGAAAACAACTACCACTCCACCAATAGCAACAACATTTAGTGTTTCCTATGGTCCAATCACTGTGCTAAATGCTGTACAATTATCTTATTTCATCTCAACAACAAGCAAAGGAGACAGGTGCTACTATCATCCCATTTTACAGATGACGAAACTGAAGCAAACATAAGTGAAATATCTTGCCCGTGGTCACACAACTAGCAAATTCTGAGGCTGGATTTAAACTCAGGAATAGAGTGAAGGGAAATACAGGTAGCACTGGCAACTGTGGGGAAAATATTGGAGCAACTTCTCTGGTGGACTTATGATAAAGAAGGCAACTCATCCCAGAGACAGAGCCATTGGAATCTGAAGACAAACTGTAGTACTTTTTTTTTCCTTTCTCTCTATTCTTGAGGTTTCACATCTTCTTTGGGGGGATAGGAGAGTTTATGTTTATTATTATTATAACAAAATTGTTATAATAATATAAAATAAATAAATCTAGATCCTTCAAAAAAGAATGAAGGAGAAACATTAAAAAAAGAAAACTAGCATTGCATGTAGTTGGAATCATTAATAAATAAAATATTTAAAAAAATAAACTCAGGTTTCCCTGACTTGAGGGCTGGCACTCTTACTACTGTGCCACCCAGTTTCCTTGAACATTTTTTTCAGATATACCTGGAAATTTTTGTGAAGGATACTGATCAAAGGGTCTTTAGCATCCTCATAATCTTCTCATAAACTAGGTTGGATTTTAAATCTAGCTTGTGTCCTCCATCCTCAAAGAATCCTATGGATATTTATGTCTAACTCTATTACAATGAGTTATGAAGATAAAGTATTTAATCATTTCTGCACCTCTGAATTTTTTCAGACATTTTTATGCATAAATATATGATCCTTAGGGGAAATTACAAATATACTATGAACATATGTGAATTCCTCTTGTCCTAAATTTATTTGTACTCTGGTTTAGGAATCAGATGAATTGAGATTAAATCCTCTTTTTCTATTATTACCTATTTAACATTTGACAAGTCAGTAAACTTCCCTGAGTCTTGGCCTTCTTGATTGAAAAAAAAAATGAGAAAGTTTAATTGGATGATGAAGAGAACTTAAAAATAATCTAGTCCATTTCTCTTATTTAAATTGCTAACTCTGTGAGTTGATCCATCTCTTTTAAACTATAGAAGTATTTCTTTGAGGATCACCAGTTCTCCTAATTTCCTACCCTATTGGCTTAGGGGTCATTTCTTACAAATTTAAATTTTTTTATTTATAAATCTAAGCATATTTAAACTTGTCTCTTTTCCATCAATAATATGCATTATATTGAAATGTCAAATTATTACTGTTTCCATTCATCTCTGCCTTTCCATTCATGTTTCCATTTCATATATCTGCCTTCATTAGTCTTGCTTTTATGATGAAAGGCTTAAACAGACATTCTATTGTTTCTGAGAATTTATCCATCAGAAAAACTTAAATTTCTCCGAGATTGTTTGTAGATATCTTTTTGAGAATGATTTGGTCAATAAATTCTTTGTTTTACTTCCAGGGTTTTGAAGGTAAGTTTTTTCAAGCCATCAAATGAAGACTTTGAATTTTTAAGCTATGATGTTTTGGAGGATCCAATGCAATAGTATTTTAATAAAACTGATCATTTTTTTTTTGTTTCCCTCCCCTCTTTTTATCATGTTTTAACAAAAGAAAGACCATCTAAGAAGGCTAATTTTAACTAGAATGTTCCTGGAACTTCTCCAGACCAAATATGTCTGGAAATTTCATAGGAAATAACCATTCAAACTAAGTGTGAGAATGTGTGTGTGAGTGGGCCTGTGTCTGTGACTGCATTGGAGGTTGGGGCCTGGAGTCAAAATTCCATAGGTTTGGCAAACTCTTGCAGAAAACTTTATCAATGGATGTATTTTAATGTGATTCTTCTAAAACTTAGAGAGAATTTTCTAGTGTTGCATTGAGAATTTAATTGATTTGCATAGGACCATATAGTCAATATATAACAGAGACAGAAATTGAACCCAGATCTTTCAGACCCCAAATCATTGTTTTATCCATCATTTCACAATATAATAGAAAGTTTACTCTATAGAAAAAATGACCTCAATTTCAAATTCTTAGTAGATTTTTTTAGAATTGTAACAGATCTCAGAATTTAAATGGTTTTACATCTTCATTTTACAGTTGAGAAAAATAAATCCCAAGGCTTTACTTATGATACTTGCTTAATGGATATCATGAATTGGTCTACAAAAAAGAAATTGCTTTGGTTTTAAGTGTTGCATTGATACTAATTTCAAACACCTATACAGTTTAGACTTTTCAAAAAGAAATTTCACAATCAAGCAATTTCTTCATAATTTTTGGAGTCCTTATCATGTGCCCACTTGCTCCCTTTTGATATTTAAAAAGATTATCCCATGTTATGTGTGGGTCATTTGTGCAATACACAATTCATTCTTGACTTTTTGTCCTATGGGGACATTTTTACATATTTTTCTTTAAATTTTCCAAAGACAGTCTGCCTAGAAAGTGGAGGACTTTCTCTAGATGTCTTGACATTAGGTGGATATCTAATATCTCAAGAGTCATTTGCTCCCAGAAATGTTATAACCCTATTGTTGCACTGAGATGTTATGAATGGATGGATAATACTGTGTGAAATGTTGTTCTCTCCATGTCCAAACTTAATCCAGACCAAATAGACAACAAGGCTCCTGGTTCCCATCACAGATCAATGCCTCCCTTCCCCTTGGGAATACTAATCAGCAGCAATCCCTTCTAAAATGAGAGCCCTGGCCCTTCAGTCATCTAGAATCAATTAATCATTTCTTCTACCTTCATTGTACCTCCTACAGTACCTCTCTCACCAGAAAACTAGAAATATTACCTGTCCTTTACTGTTCAAGCATGAATTTAGTTGGGTTGTATCCCCCATTCCCATCTTTCACTCCACTCCTAACTCCAAATTTATGCAAATGCCTTCTGAAAATATTTTTCTACAAAAATGCATTTATTCATTGTAGGAGATCAAGGAATTGAGTCTGCAATCCATTAGTTCAATGATTACACCTTCACATCTTGTTTTCTATGCTTCTCTTAAATTATGTGAATTGGACAGATCAACAGACCTGGATTTAGGGAAACCTGGATTTCCCCAAAACCTACTAGCTAGAGAATGTTGGACAAGTTAATCCACTTCCTCATTTCGGCTTCATCTTTGCTAAAATGAGAATGATAATTTTACCTACTTCATAGAGTAATTGTGAGGATCAAATGTAAATACAGAGTGCATTATAAATCTTACAATGTTAAGTAAATAGTTTCATATTTTTGTGTGTTCTTTTCATTTTATTCTTTGTATTCTTTAATCAGATGGATTGTTTTATATTTAATTTTAATAAGATAATTGACATAATTTTTTCTTTATAATTTTACTTATTTAATTGTCTGTGCTTGCAAATAAAACATTCAATTCATAGCTGGGTTTTCTTTTCATAGTTTTGTGCATTTTTAGAGGAACATTTGAAATACTAACCTTCTGTTAAATAATTCTTTCATTTTGTATTTAGACATACATTTATAAAACATCTCATTTTGGGTTTCAGGCTTAACTTCTTGGTTTTTCCAAACATCAACATATTTCCTCCTTTGATTTCTCAAGAACCTGAATCATTTTGGATGTTCAAAATTTTGCTTTTATTATTTAAAGTCTTTCCTCTGACCTCTTTTAAAATGTGTTGCTAACCATGAAAATTGTTAAATGTATTCATCTTATATCATAGTGGATTTCCTCAACTCATGCTTTATTTTTCTAAGTTTTATGTAATATTCCTGTATTATTTCCTGTATTACAAAATTGAGTTGCTGATTTTGTTATTTCCATATCCTTTTTATACTGTAAGACCTCTGAACCAGAAGTTGTTTCTGCACATCCAATCTCTCAGATATCGGTGTCTTGTATTCATTTCATTTCATTTTTTCTTTGAATATTCTCACCTCTATTTTGTCAAATTTCATCTAAATTTTTTCTTACATTTCACATATAGTAATCTCATAGCTTCCTCCTCTTTAATGAGATTCTCCAAAATGGATTTTTCAAAATGTATTAAAGTCATTAAATACTTGAATTCCTGCCCTCTATACTTATTCCTAATTAGCAGTTTTTTGGATTCTGTTTTTCTTATGATCCAGACTGGAATTTCTATTCCCTGTTCTCTGGACAGTCCAAATAATTCTGTTTCATTTTTTTTCTTTTTGGTTCAAATTCATGAAGCAAATTCATCAACCATTGCTTCACTTTTCTCCATAATATGATGCTTACTGATCAAGTTGGATGATCTTTGAAGCTTCATTCATTCTTCCTCCTATTATAAATAATCCTTTTTGATTATACACCTGCCTATGTATTGGTCTTTGATGGATGCTTTTGCACTGCTTCCTTACACTCTATCACCATGCTCTTACTTTTTGTTAACTGGTTTAGTAACCTCTTGAGGCTAGATTTTTAGTTTAGCTTCACTGTTTTTCAGTTTAGAAAGTTCACTTCTATGGTTTCCTGTCATGAATGACCCCTGGGAGATAGGATTGACTTAAGCTGAGCTTCCAGTCCCTTTACCATCATGCTTCACACAGTTGGACATATGACCATCTTTTTAACTTTCCTACTTTCTCATTTCTATCTCTGCCTTCACTGCATATGACTTATCATGATCAGTATTCATTGAAACTTGGAAGACTGGGAGTAAAATGTGTTTGGATATTCACTGTAACCAAGATTGGACCCCAGTCATCGAGTAGCACTGTTTCAGACTGTATGATTCCTTTGAATCCTCCTCTTTCCCTTCCTGAGTCTAAACAGGATCCATGGTCTGCTTCTTCTTGGAGGGGGTCAACTTTTACAACCAGTGTTGCTCTAACAACAAGAAATGCTCTAACAGAATGGTTCCCTTCCATAAGACCTGGAAGGTTATTTGTGCTCAATGATGTAGGTGTGGTAGGCATTTGAGGCAATATCAGAGTGAGACATCTAGGTGTTCAATTTAATATTAATAAATATTGTATAGTTTCCCTGAATGAATTCTGTCTTGATAGTTTGGGGATTTCCTATAATTATTATACTTCTGCTTGTAACATCTTTGTTTTGAAGCTGAAGCATGAAAGTGCTTTTCAGATAAAATCTAGGTCTCCTGAATTCATGCCTTCCTATCCGCCTGCCTGCGCTCTAGTCCTTTACCCACTACCCAATCCTATTCCCTTCTTCTCTCCTCTCACTAAGTTCACCTTCCAGCCTACTGACAATGCACAGACATGCTCTTGAGTCCCAAATATGCATCATGGCAGCCTTGGTTGCCAAAGTAATTTTAGGGCACAGCAAAAAGTCACACTGGAATTGCAGCCATGTCAGTCATGTGCCCTGAGTTGATCGTGAAATCTATCATTCCTGTTGACATGGCTGGTATCATTGCTATCTATGGTCTGCTGGTGACTGTTCTCATCATCAACTCTCTAACAGAGTACATCCCTGTTCAAGAGCATCCGACACCTAGGAGTAGGTCTCAGTGTGGGTCTGAGTGGGGGCTGGCAGCTGACTATGCCAGTAGCATGGTTGGGGGCAGCACAGCGGCCCCAGCTACTCATGGGGATTTTGCTGATTCTTATCTTCTTGGAGGTGCTTGGCCTGTACGGCCTGATTGTGCCCCCTCAGTCTCTACAAAGTAGACCCGTATTTCCCCTTCTTCCCAGTGCCCCACCCAACCCAAAGTTCCCCCTGCAGCCACAGAGTATGATGTAAAGACCTGTCGTGAACGAGCCCATCCTTTGCAATTTGCTCCAGAATGAATGGCCTGACACTTGGTGCAGTTGTTGGTCTTGTGAATGTGTAATGTCTTAGTGACTTAACCACTCTGTATTGGATGGCACCTGAACTGGAACTGGCTGGGCATGGGGCCACCTGGGGGCCACCAGACAGCTGGACAATCTCCCTAGTAATCTGTGTATAAAGATGAATTAGAATGTTCATTTTTCTCTTCCCTGGATGTTTATTTATAAAGCTCTGATATGTTCAGAACATTTATGGAGCAAGAATTTTCAATTTCTCATGCTGTATATTAATCCTAATTAAAGCAGGTTATTGTGCTGTGGGATTAAATGCCAAATACTGAAAACTCTTTGGATGTGATTATTTGAAATTCAAGATTGCTGGAGTGTCCTAGTATGAGTAAGAATCATATGATTTGGAGGCGGAGCCAAGATGGCCACAAGAGTGGATCTTGTCTTAGGAGCTCTCTCATAAATCTTTGAAACTAAGGACTTTAACTAAATTTTCCAGAGACAGAACCCAAAGAGTAACCCAATGAGGCAGTTCTCCTACTCGAGGTAAACTGGAAAAGAGCAGAAAGGCTCTGCTCCCCGGGGTAGGAGGAGAGAGAAAATATAGTACATGTTAGTGGAGAAATACAAAAGGAGGGAGTTACGATAAGCAATGGCAATGGTGGAAAAATTTGGAGGTAACTTTTGCGATGGACTTATCATAAGGAATGTGATCCACCCGCAACAGTGTTGTTGGTACTGGAAGAATGACTGAAGAACATATTTTATTATTATCATTGGGGGGTGCAGGGCAAATGGGGCTGAGTGGCCTGCCTGGGGCAACATAGCAGGTGATCATTGGGTGACTGAGGCCCGATTTGGTCCCAGCTTCTCCTGGGTCAAGGGCCAATGCTCTGTCTGCCACCCAGCCACCCCTACTATTATTATGATTTTATTTTATTTTGTGTCCTTTTTTTTTTCTTTTTTGGGGGATTTTGTAGGTCAGTGGCCTTGGGGTGGCTTGCATGTCACATGGCTGGGTGATTGTTGGGTGTATGGGGCCGGATATGGGCTCAGGTGCTCCTGGCTCCAGGGCTGGTGCTCTGTCCATTGCACCACCTGGCCATACCTACAATTATTACCATTAGTTTTTTAATTTTAATTTTTTCTCTCCCCTTTATTTTATCACTCAAGCAAGTCTATCCTTTTTGGGGGAGGGGTATTTTGTTTACTCTTAAACAAGAATATTTTATTAATGTATAAAAAACATTATTTGTAAAAAAAATGTGCATACCCTTTGATCCAGCATACCACTCCTTGGTCTATACCCTGAAGAGATGATGGAAAAAGGGTAAAAACCTTACTTGTACAAAAATATTCATAGCAGCCCTGTTTGTAGTGGCAAACAATTGAAATTCAAGTAAATGTCCTTCAATCAGAGAATTGCTTAGCAAACTGTGGTATATGAATGGAACACTATTGTTCTATTAGAAACCAGGAGGGATGGGAATTTAGGGAAGTCTGGAGGGATTTGCATGAACTGATGCTGTGTGAGATGAGCAGAACCAGAAAAATATTGTACACCCAAACAGCAACATGGGGGTGATGAGCAACTTTGATGGACTTGCTCATTCCATCAGTGCAATGATCAGGGACAATTTGGGGCTTTCTGCAATGGAGAATACCATCTGTATCCAGAGAAGGAACCGCAGAGTTTAAACAAAGAGCAAGGACTATTACCTTAAATTTAGGGAAAAAAACCCCTGATATCATATTATCTGATCTTGCTATCTCTTATACTTTATGTTTCTTCCTTAAGGATATTATTTCTCTCTCATCACACTCAGTTTGGATCAATGTTTACAAACTGCCTTCTGTAGGGGTGGGGGTGTGAGGAGGGAACTAAGATTAGGGGAATAATTGTAAAACTCAAAATAAATAAAATATTTTTTAAAAATAAGAATTATATGATTTGGGAACTTGTTGAAGACATGTTTCCAGTGGTGCTGTGGAGCATGTACCGGGGCTCACAGTGTCATTTCCAAATAAACTTCTGACTGGGAAAATAAAAAGAAAATATCTACCCTTCAAATTGGCCTTTTCATATTGGTCCACTGTGTAAATACTAAGAGATTTCAGAGACTCTTTGTTAAATACTCTTCATTCTCTGGATGATGAATTCATGTTTTTTTTTTTCTATTTGAGTACCTCTCTGGCATTCTTTACATGCCCTTCACTGCATAACCCACCATTAGTAATGCACACAGCTTACTCACACCCAGAAAAAACCTCTCAAATGTCTTCTCAATACCTATGAGCATCATTTTATTTTTTCAGAAGCTACAAAATTCTATGACTTGCATCTGAGACTGGGATGGGGAAGAGGGAATTTGAAAAAAATGGAATTACTCTTTCCTTAATTTCTCAAATTTTAATCAAGACGATGTTGCCTACAAATGAAGTCAACAATCTGTAGTATCATAGCTATGTTATTCAATAAAACTCTTTAACTTAAATAAGAGGAAATTAAAGACCAAATAAGTTGGACAATTGTCTGAGGCATTTATGATTAGTGAATAATAAAAAGTTGCTATTTACATCCAAGGTAGATATTATGAAAAGTGATCTCTTATTTCAAAGCCCAGTTTCCCATTTGCAGCTGTTTGACATGAAATGGATAGAACCTAGATTGACTCTGGAAAGGAAATGACCACTGATGAACTGATAAATGACAACTCCCCTCAGCCCTTCACTGTTTGTATGGCCTTGAACAAGTCACCTTGTTTCCCTGGATAATACTTTCCTCATCTGTTCTATCAAGAAGATGCATGACAAGGTTTCCTGGGAACCTTTCAAATCTCCAATTCTGTGATGTTATAATGCAGTTGATTGAAGGTGCCCCAGCATCAGGTGTTAGCAGTCTTTGATGTGCATGATGTGACAATAAGAGCAGCTGCCTCAACATTGATGAGTTTGACTGGAGGGAGCTGGCCTCCATCTGGAAGATAAGCACTAGTCCTTTCTAAGAGAGCCATATCTAAATGGCTGTCTGTTTGAATTTCTCATTAGTCCCCCTTAGCATACCTTAAGCTCCAAGGTCATCGAAAACATATCTGAGCCCAGAACAATCAAACCATTTTTGCCAGAAACCAATCTAGCTTCATTCCTCATACTGGGAAGGCAAGCAGACATGGGAATTTTCCATATGTCTAGTTAGCAGAAGGCTGGTGTTACCTACTGTCACAGTTAGTTGCTCCTCCAATCCCCAAAATAAACTAATTAATTTAGGTGATGTGGTACTACTTTTTGCTCCTATCAACTATTTTATTTCATATTTATCACTTTGAAGAAGCCTCTTAGTAATGTTGAGAATGTTGATTCAGTAAAAATTCAGAAAATCAAAATGGTCAGACTATATAAAATATATGTTGAATGCCCAAGAATAATGATCTCTGAAGATAGCATTCCTAAGTGATAAGGGAAGTGCCCAGAAATCAGTAAAACAAATAATATAGTCAACATTGTCTACTTACCTCAAGGCCCTAAGACATCAAAGAGCTCATCCTATTATACATAAGACATTAAAATAGCATGTAGATAACCATAATCTGGCCATACCATGAGAATGTTGTCTCTCTCTTTCTCTAGCTCTATCTCTAACTCAGTTTGTCTTTCTGTCTTTCTCTCACATACAGGCACACACACATACATACATATATATATACGTATATGTATATACATATATATATGTATGTATGTGTGTGTGTATATATATATTATACATTTATTATGTATATTATATTACACATATTTCTACTACTAAAACACAATATGTTGGTGTAATTTCAGCTCATAAAGCGATTCATTAATTTGAATGTTTAAATGGGATAAAGGCTGGTTCCCTCTTTGGATCTTGACTAGAGTTACTGGTTACCTGCCCAAACAGATTGGCAACAGCAATGTTCTGATAATGATAAAACACATTGCTCAAATAATCAATCCTATCTGTTCTTCAAAATCATTGTTTGTATGAAAATGCTCTATGTCAAGTCCTGGCAATAATGGAATTATTCTGTGTTTTGAGTGTTGTCAAAATGATTATAAAAGTTCCTAAGAAAAACTATCTATCTCTGACTACCCAGACGTGATTTAATATATATGAGTTACTTTCAATATACCTATATTTTAAATGGGACATTATGGAATCAAGTGATGAATGACACGACATTTTAATAATGATTCAGTGATATTTTCTCAACCTTAACCTCTATTTACTATCTCATCTTCCACTCAAGATGACTTAAGAGTTGATTTGATGAGAGAGAGAGAGAGAGAGAGAGAGAGAGAGAGAGAGAGAGAAGTGCATATGCAGACACAGATATAGACAAAGAGACAAAGACAGAGATCTGAGATAGATGACCCTGGAATATTTTAATTATGGAGACTGGAAAACTATTGGATTTATGATGTTTGAACAGTGGAATTTTATTCATTTTTGATTCTTAAAGTTTCTTTTTATAAAAACACAACTCTGCTCAAACTCTGTTATTCATTTCAGTTGGATATTCCCTTTGGATGTTTGGTTTACCAGAGAGAGCAATGAGCATAGAGGTGAGTAGGAGTAAAACAATCAACTCTCCCCAGATCAATAGTTTCTTTGTAATATTTGCCACTGAGTGAAGCAAGTAAATCAAAATTTAGGTCTAAAATTGTCCTAACTCTTAGAAGATTTTACTACGCTATTCTGGTCAAAGCAGGGGGAGATGATATTTAACAAAAGACCAAAGCCAAAGGCATCTGCTTTCACCACAGTATTACATCCTGGACATTTCATCTCAAGAGTATTTGCTAGAAGGCTGCACTTGTTTCAGTCTGAGAAAATATTCTCTTTTCTACTCACTCAATGACATACATTTTTTTTCAGACAAGGGGCAAGGGTTCTTCTTTCTATCAAAACACCATTCCTTCACAGTATTGCTCCAGTTTCAAGGACTTAGTTGCCTTAATGTAAAGTCTATGAATGAAGTGGATTGATTGATTGAATATCATCTAAATACTTTAAGTGGAGGTAGCATAAAATTTATTTATTTAAAGCTATACATATATATATATATATATTTATATTGTAATACATATGTGTAAATATAATGAATATACACATATATTTATATATAGTCCAATGCTTATAATGGTGCCTAAAAATTATAAATTCTTGTTTACTTGAAAACACTCATATGTGAGTAAGATAGCAGATACTAGAGATATATAGATGCAGATCTAAATATACATTTATATAAATGTATATATGAAATTCTGTATGCTGTTTTTGTCCTTTGTTTTGGAAGAGGACAAATACATCATTAAGATTATGTCTTGACTTGTGAATGGATTGAATTTGACAAGGCAGTGTCATGCAAAATCATCAGACTCACTATCTTTTTTACTCACAGAAGACAAAAATCAAGACCACTTAAAATAGCCCAGGATATCATAGATGAACTTGATATCTTTTATGTCTGACCAAGCCATAAGTACTCCACAATGCCTGCTTCAAACATCTTCAAACAAACTGTTCTCATCAGTCCATTGTACCTGGGGGAGGGAAGACTTTATATCTTGTGACAGACATCCCCCTATCACTAATAGTTTTGAAATCTCTCAGTAAACTCCATTCCTGGTTTAGCTTTCTGAGGCAGGTTTACCTGGGTATGGCTATGGTGTATGCTATAATTTCTTACAGTCACAGGTAAGAGTTGTGCATCATTAGGTAGATACAAAAGGTTTATGAGTAGCCTTTGAAAGGTCTCTGTAGGTACTAATCTTAATTGAACACATGTCACATGCCAATCATGTTCATATACATGTGCTTGTATGTATGTATGTATGTATGAATAGAATCAAAATCATATATAATTCCAAGGTCAATGGAAAGATGCACAATGGATTAGACAGTGGGTAGTCTATTTCTAGTAAAGATTTATACACAGAAATCACATTAAGACACCATTCAGAAATGTGTGGTCATACAATGTGAATGACAAAATCACTGACCATTCAAAAGCCTGGTATTACATTAATAGTCAAAATATGAAAATACATACAGAAAGGTCTTTTTATGCTGGATTGATCTTGTTTAGAGGATATATATTGACATAGAAAAATGGAGCATAGGTTTTAAAATTATAAAATTTAAAATTGTGATCAGCACTCAGTACTGATCAGATCACAGATTCATTATACCAAAGTTTATTATCTTTTTCTCATAAATTTATACATAGTTATACAGATCAAGATGACCATTGCTAATAGCTATCTCACTTTTAGTATCTAAAAACTAACAGCATTGAAACCACCTAGCTACATATTTCTTCATAATATTTGGAAGTAAAAAAATTAGTTCCATCTGCCTGTCTTTTGGTGTCTACTGACCTGTGAAGTTTATTTAGGAAATAATGTGATCACAGACTTCATTTTTATGTTTATCAATGCACATATTTTTGAAATTCAAATTAGATCTGAATCCAGAAGTTAGTGCCAAATCTGCTTATTCTGTTGTTTGGGATGAACTAGACCCAGGCTTCCATATTTCCTATTATAATTAAGATCTGGCTATCTTTTCAAATTGCGATAATTCCATGTGCCTAAATTATTAATGGCTATAAAGCAAGAATAGCAGACAGCAACGCTGGCTGAGGGGTTCTAAATGGGAAAATTCCCTCTGAGAATAAAAGTTAGACCCATCAGGCTTAAGGCAGAGCATTCAGAGCAGCTAGTACCATAGACAGCAACTAGAGTTTCAAATAAATGTATGAGTTATGAAGCAAAAACAAATGGGAAGTTTCTGATCATCCTCATTATACTTTGAATATATAATGAGGTACAATGAAAATAGCTTTTGATGGGAAAGTATAACCTCAAGGTCATATAAATACAAAATGATATATGATATGTGATATGTGATTTGATATGATATGTTGTGATATGATATGATATGATATGATATGATATGGGATTGTGTGGTTTTAAGATAGAAGAGATGATAGGAGACAACTCAGATTACATCCAAGTCTCAATTTCCTCAACTATAAATTGAGAGCAGTATAAATAGGGATCACAAATATTTCAAACTAAAAAAATGGAGGAGTTTATAGATCGTTTGGCATCTTTATTTAACATGAGAAAACTCAGAGTATACATATGCAAGTTTACACAAAAAGTAAGAAAACCAGGATTTGAAACCAGGTTCTCTGACTACAAACCCAACAATATTCATTATACCATCATATAAAATTGCAATAGGCTGCCTTGAAAAACACTAGGTTCGTCCTTCAAAAGCTAGTGGTAGTACAGTAAAAAAAAGTGCAAGGAATATCAGGAAGACCTGAGCTCAAATCTGAACTCAAACACTATGTGACCTTGAACAAGTCATTTGATTTCTCATTAATTCAACTTCTTCAGCTACAAAATGTGCAACAGGTATACCACAATGAAGATTTTGCCAATATGGATTACAGTTTTAATTTGGGGTAGCACAAGATAATACCTACACACAAAAAAAAGATAATACCCACAATTTCTCACCACTCAGAAATTTTAGAATTCAGATTATATATACTTCCTCATTTTAAAATTTAATAAGTCTATGGCATTATGAATTTATTATTCTTTAGATTTTATCCAGGTTATTTCTCCAATTTAGGATTACCTACAAACACAAACATACAACACACACACACACACACACACACACACACAAACACACACACACACACACAAATCATTATTCAAATTTTTCCACAGGCTAATCTCTTCTTTGGACTTTTCCGTAATCACTACCCCAGCCTCCCACAAATGGACTTTAGTCATTTCTGATATCCTAAAGTCTTTGGTTCTGCAGCCTAAACTTTGGCATTTAATAAAATATTACCATTCTTTCCTTCATCATCCCCTCCTCCTGCCTTCATTGGCTTCCTTTAAGTCTCAACTAAAATCTCACCTTTTATAGAAAACTTTCCTAGCCTCTCATGATTCTAGCAACTTCCCTCTGTGAATTAAGTCCAATTTATCCTGTATATAGCTTGTTTGGAAATAGTTTTGTGCATGTTACTTCCCTCATTAGACCAGGAACCCCTTGAGAGAAGCAATTGACTTTTCATGAGTTTGTTTCTTTGGCACTTAATACAATTCTTAGCACAAAGTAAACACTTAATAAATGATTATCCACTGACTGACTGATTCTTTAGAATTCAGAAGTTATTGGTGCTATACTTCATTTGACTGGAGGACAAAATAAACTACTGAATCAAAAAATGGAAACTATTCAAACATGATGTCTGACAAATATGCAAACTGGCCATCTTAGATGGGAAACTTGTTATAGAAATGTGGTGAATAGATGTTTACTTTCCCTTCTTCCTCCTTTGTTTTCCTACAGTAACAATTTGAAGAATCCCCTAATGCCTAGTGTAATGGGTGGCATAGAATAGGAATTCTTCCTATTGCCAGGGTAAACATCTCCTACATTCATGTCCCACATTCCTTTGTTAGGTAATATTTATGCAAATGAACAAATACAAAATTACTAAAAAATATTGGTTGGGGGAAGGAAGGATAGAGAAGTCAGAAGTCTTATGTAGTAAAGATCATTTGAAATTAGTCTCAAGGAGAATAAGGCAAAAGGGGAGAAAAAAAAGTACAAATGGGAAAGATGGAATTAGATTAGAGCCAAAGAAACAGTAATAAATGACTATAGTACTTTACTGTTTGATAAAGCTAAAAATTAGCTTCTGAAATAAAAATTCACTATTTAACAAAAACTACGTAGAAAACTAGAAAATAATATGGCAGAAATTCGGTTTAGGCCAACATCTCACAGCCCGGACCAAGATAAGGTCAAAAAAGGTATAAGATTTAGTTATAAAGGGTTATGCCATCAGCCAGTTAGGAAAACAAGGAATAGTATATCTTCAGATTTAAGGAGGGGGGAGGAATTGATGACCAAAACAAGAAAACAATAGACATTACCAAATGGATAACTATGATTACATTAAATTAAAAAGGGTTCGCACAAATAAAACCGATGCAGCCAAGAAGAGAAGGAACACAGAAGGTTGGGAAACAATTTTAATAGTATTTCTTATAAAGGACTCACTTCTAAAATAGATAAGAGTCAAATTTATAAGAATACAAAATATCTCCAATTGATAAATTATCAAAGGATATGAATAGGAAATTTTCAGATAAAGAAATTATCTGTAGTTATCTGTAGTCAAATGAAAAAATGCTCTAAATTATTATTGATTAAAGGAAAATAAATTAACTCTGAGGTTACCACCTCACAGTGCTCAGATTGGGTTAAATGACCAATAAAAGCAAAATGAACAATGTTTGAGAGGATGTAGGAAAACTGGAACACTAATGCCCTGTTGGTGGAGTTGTGAACTGATCCAACCATTCTGGAAAGTCCTTTGCCCAAATGGCCAATAAAACTATACATATACTTTGATCCAGCAATACCACTAATAGGTATATATCCCAAAAAGATAAAAAGGGGTAAAGACCCACATGAACCAAAATATTTGTAATTTTTTTTTTAGTGGCAAAGAATTGGAAATTGAGGAGCTGCCTATCAATTGAAGAATGGTTGAACAAATCTTGGTATGTGAAGGTGATGGAGTACTCTTGTACTATAAGAAATGATGAGTGGTTAGACTTCAGAAAAGCCTGTAAGACTTGCATGTTAAGTGAAGAGAGTATAACCAGGAGAAAATTGTACACAGTAGCAGCAACAATGTGAGTAGATCAACCATAATGGATACAACTCCTCGTAACAATTCAGTGATCAAGAACAACCCTACAAGACTTATGCTGGAAAATGTCAGCCAGAAAGAGAGAAAAAAAACTGTTATATCTGAATGTACAGAAAAGCATACTGTATCTACTTTTGGAAATTTCTATGTATTTTTTTTTCCTTTCATTCTCCTTGTTTTCGCTCTTTAATTCTAATTCTTCTTTCATATGAATACTATAGAAATATGACAAACTTGACTAACATGTATATCCTATTTGGGAGGTAGAAAAAATGCAGAACTAAAAAACTAAGGAAAAAAGATGTATGTTAAAATCTTTGCATGTAATTTGAAAAAAAATAAAAAATAAATAAATAAACAGCCACATGAGCTCAGGAAGCTAGAGAGCCTATGAGGAAGAGGTAAAGAGAATAGGCATTCTTATTCCAGGAAGTCAATTCAAATCTGCACAACTGAGAAAATGAAATGCAAGTAGATTAGATTGGCCCCTCCTTCTGCTATTTTGATTAACAAAACCTGAATTTATCCTGGAAAGGCATCCTGGAGGTAGATTGCAAAAAACTTTAAATGCCAAACTGGAGAGTTTATATTTGATTTGAGAAACAATAGCAAGATATTAAACTTTTCAGATTAAATCTTTAGGGAATCTCCAAGGTCAGAGTCTGGCTAGATTTGAAACCTAAAGAGAGGGCTGATTATTGTACAGATGTCCAAGCTAAACAAGGGACATGAGGCAAAGATGTGATTACAGTGCTTGGACTGAGAAAGAATAGTCTCATAAATATAAAAAAATACATATCCAAGCTTACTTAGTTCCAAGTTTATGGCTCAAGATCATGGAGGAGGACCTGAAGGACGAGGAAAGTTTGTCCACATGAATCATATATGATTCTAGGAGGATTTTAGCATTCTAAAAACACTGCTGTTTATCTCCCCTACAATGTCAGATTTCTGGATGATTTCAGAGGTTAAGTCAATCTATTTGTGTCTATCAGAGAATTCCATCTACAGTAATTTCACCAAACTCTCATCCAGTCTTTATTTTCTTAGGGAGCAATCAAACCTAAATATATTTTTGCCCTCTCCCCTCCAAAAGTATTGGGTTCAATGTGGTTTCCCTAGTAAGTGCTTAATACATAGATTATTAAAACTGGAATGGTCTTTGAGACTTCTTCCAAACACTCCATCTGACAGAGTAACCTGAGCCCTAGACAGACAGATGTATGCCAAGGTCATACAGACAAAAGCGTGAGAGGCAGAGATGAGATGTGAATGGGGGTCTCCAGGCTCCAACTCCCATGCTCTTTGCACATGATTCCCATTGACTTGGTTGAATTAAACCTATTTTTTTTCTTGCATTAGCCATACAGCCTGCCTCTCAGATGCAGATGGAGCTACCAGCCAGCACAGCTGCATTATAACACTAACAGATCATAATTAGCTACTAAAAAATATCAATTCACAGGAATATTTCTGTTTCAGTGAGAAGTCTGGATGGCAGGGAGTTTCACAAGATATTTAGATTGGGAAATCAACTGTGTAATCAAAAGCAGTCATAGACTGTGCATACAGAGAGAAGGAAAATCACATTGTGAGAACTAACCAGGGATGCTCCATATGTTACTACTGTGTAAATATGATGATATAATGCTACTCATAAAATTAGCTTTTGAGACAGGTGTCACAATTTACTAGGGAATAGATAAGCTGGGCCAGTAAAATCATCTGAGTTCTGGAATCCCAAAGTGTCCCAGGATAGAGAACTGGCAGAGACTTAAAATCACAAATGCCTGGGAAAAGAAGCCTTCTAAAACAGAGCCAACAAATGAATTCATTCAGTCAAGGCCTTCAATAATTAATAGGGCTCCCATTACATCCTGTGGCAACCACTCTACTTTGCAGGAGGAAACCAGATCATCTAGGGAAGCTCAATCTACTCGTGACCCAATGGGAAAATGCAGGACTCTATGAGTCAAGTGATTTGTTCAAGATTACTCACACACAAACACATGCCCACATTCCTATGAAGACATCTAGAATCACACATCTATACGCATGTAGGAATTACATGTATTTGTATGTATATATACAGATATGGATATATAAATACTGTGCACATGTGAAAACTCAAGTATCCACAGACCTATAGGCTGTGTACAACTTGTATGTTATTAGACATATTTCTCTATGTTCATGCATACATGAGTCCAACACTATATAAAGAGCCAACCTCTAAAGTCAGGAAGATATGGATCAGTTCAAGTCATGCACCTGATAGATACTGATACCAACCATGTGAACAAGTGCTGCATCCTCTCAATACCCAAGGTGACTTGCTAGATCTATCGGTTGCAAAGAAGGTGCTAACTTGAACTGGTAAAAGGATTTTCCTCACCTACAAGTTCCTTTCACATGTGAAATCACAGATCCAGACTATACTCATAGGTACATACTCACTTCTGCATTCATTTATAAATTTATTCTTTCAATAATTCCAATTTAAAATATGTCAGAGGATAAATGGTGAGATCTAGGGAAACAGATGGTGATATTGATAACAGGAAGAATGTGAGATAAGGAAACTGGAATCTAAGAGAGAGAAAAGTCATCCAATAGATGAATGGCAAGCAAATAAATAAATAATATTAAGAGTTGTTCAAAGAATTTTAAATTATTAATAAACATATGAAAGCATTATCTAAATTACTAAGAAGACAAATATAAGTTGAATGAACCATGAGGTTTTACATCACACTATGAAAGTTGGGAAAGATGAAACAGACAATGTTGGAAGAGTTGTGAGACCAAAGTCACATTAATACATGGCTGGTTGAATCATAATAATCATTTGCAAATCAGTATTGGACTATATAAATACTCATACCAAGAAATTCCACAGCTAGACATATTCCCAGTAGATTATAGAAAACAAAGAAAATCTCCATTTATAAGAAAATATTTAATTGCCATATTTTTGTGATAGCAAAAAAAAATAAAGAAGGCATATACCATCACTTTCAGATGACTGAACAAATTGTGATTATATGAACATAGTGGAATATTCCTGTGCTATTAGAAATATTGGATGTGCTGAATAAAGAAAAGCACTGTAAGATCTCTGTGATCTAATGCACAATGAAGTTAGCAGAACCAAGAAATAATATACAGGTTAACTACAACAATGCAAATAGAAATAGTCATAGAAACAAACAAAAGTGAAGGCTTTATAATTTTAAAGAATAAATCTGTTTCCAAAGAAATATATATATATATATATATATATATATATATATATATATTATATATATATAACTTTTTTGAGGTATTGATCAATTATGTTGATTTCTTCTTCCTTTTTTGTCTTAAAATACTTTTTATTATATAGCTGGGTCTATTGG
This sequence comes from Macrotis lagotis, assembly GCF_037893015.1. Classification (NCBI taxonomy): domain Eukaryota; kingdom Metazoa; phylum Chordata; class Mammalia; order Peramelemorphia; family Peramelidae; genus Macrotis; species Macrotis lagotis. The sequence goes on from NC_133661.1 coordinate 18,458,914, forward strand.
AAGTTAAACTATACAGACTTCAAAAAGTCATTCTTCTTTAAAGGAATTTCTACAAAAAAAAAACTTTCACTAAACAACTTAAGAGGTAGTGATGGTGGGAGCTTAATGGCAGTTAATAAACTAACCAAGATATAATCATTACCAACTTCCTTAATTGGAATATTTATTTAATCTCCATGTTAAAAGTATAATTTATCCTTAATATACTTTTAAAATCTCTTAAAATTAAGAGTGATTTAGTGAATAGAGTGTTTCCTTCAAAATTAGGGAGACAAAGGTTAAAGTACTGTGGCCTTGGGGCAGCTAGGTGGCACAGTAGATAAAGTACCGGCCCTGGAGTCAGGAGTACCTGGGTTCAAATCTGGTCTCAGACACCTAATAATTACCTAGCTGTGTGGCCTTGGTCAAACCACTTAATCCCATTTTGCCTTGGGAAAAACCTAAAAACAAGTACTATGGTCTTATAACAATTGCTATTTGAATATTTTAAACAAGATGTGCCAGAAAATCTGAAACAGTGTCCAAACCTGAATGAACCTTTCATCATTCCTCCACTATCCTCTTTTCTTCTCTATTTGTCAAAGGCATAATTACTTTTAGTTTTCTAGGTTTGTAACCTCAACATTATCCTTGACCATTCACTATCCCTCAACCAATGCATGCAAACCACTATTACCTCTGCAATATCTCTTATATGGCCCCTTCTCTTCAGTCACATAGCCACAGGGCCTTACTCATTTCTCACCTGGATTAATGAAATAATTGCCATTGTTCTTGACTTTTCCCTTTTCCAGTCCATTCAACACACTACTGCCAAAATAATTTTCTATAGGTGTTGATGCAAACATGTGACTACACTAATCAACTTTTATAATATCATATTGACTCCCAAGATCCAATAAAACATCAGTTCATTTAGTTATTTTTGTAGCTCTAAAATCCAACTCTTACTAACCTCAAACAATCTTTTGAGCTTTCCTAGAAATTGTTCCTCCCTCACACTGTGTGCCAGGCAAAGTGATCTCTCTGTTCCTAACACAAGATACTCTATCTCTACTCCTTTCCACTGACCGACACCCAGCCTATGTTGAACTTTCTCACTATTGGTCCTCATAGATTATCTTTATCTTCCTTTAAGATGCTATTCAAGCACCATATTTTGCATGAAGCATTATTATCCTCTGAAAAAAAATACTTGTGGGGGATTTTAAATATTTGAAATAAACTCGAGTTTTCAATGCATCAGTAAATTCATTGATGCAGTGGGAAAAAGACCAGGACCTTAAATTTCATTAATGGATAAAACATTTCCCCTGTTGAATTGGGGTGGCACCTCCTCTGTCACACATAGTCTTAGTCTCCTAGTCGACTTGAAAGATTAAATCATTTGCCTAAGTTCATATAGCTATTATTTGTCAGAAGTTAGACTTGTAGAAAACAAAAAAAAAACCTACTGGAAAGCATGGGGTTCAAAGGAAAGCAACATGGGGAACAATGAGACCCTGATGATGGAAGAGGAAATGATCTGAAGAGGTGTGGGTTACACAGTTGATTTATCCTACAGAATAGTGAGTATTTGGGGAATGTTATAAAGTCCAGAAGAGTAGCTAGATGGTAAATGAGGAAGAGAATGGTCTGGCCATTCTTCTTAAATGGTAGAGAAGCTGGATGAAGCTTTTCAACTTCTCCACTCTTCACAAGTTTACCATGTTTTGTTTTCTTTTTTCTGAAATGGCACATAGCATCTAACATGCTAGTGCACACCTTAGCACATTATAGTGGATCCATTCCTTTCTTAATCCTCTCTTCCCAAAATAGACAGTTTTTTTGGCTCCCATGTAACACTGTTGACATACCATGAGTGAGCCTTTTCACAGGTCCACTTTTGGCTGTTTAAGGGCGGCAATAGCATACACATCCAGAATAGCACCGGTGTAAATGTCAAGTGAAGAATTATCTGGAAATGATGGTATTGCACATCATAATGACATCTGGGAATATCAAGTGAATCACTGTGCAGGTTTGACATTTTCAAAATATAATAATCTTTAGACAAGTGCAAATTGCGAACAAAAGCATATTGACACAGAGATGCTCATTCCAGGTCTTTGTTCAAATGTGTTATCCTTTGTACATCATCTTCTAAAATAAACAGTTTCTTTATTGAGATAGAATCATAAAATGGGAGAGCAGAATCAGCTTACCTTTCTATAGTTCCTTTCTTCTTAATAATATTGTGAAAGCAGATGACAAGGTTTTTGAAAAATAACCTAGCCCCGGAAGTAGAAAAAGGGCAAGAATTCAGCTTCTACCTTCACTTCCTTTTTTAATGATCTTAGACAAGTTATTTGAAACCTTTGTTTAATATCATATGGAAATGAAAATGTTATAGTGTTTAACGAATAAATCCTTCTTTCACTTTAGAATCCAGTGGTTTGAAAGATAGGCAAAATTGGTATTATTAACCCAGGACTTTTTTAGTATTTAAATGTTTGGAAAATGCTCACTTTTTTAGACATTGTATATTTCCGGAAATATCCCCTCATTAAAAAAAATTGAGTATTTCTTTGTAAGAATGAATTGCAGTAATTTTTTTTTAAAAAGGACAAAGTTAATAATCTATTCATCATCTTAAGAGTATATATAATGGGGTGGCTAGGTGGCATAGTGGATAAAGCACGGGCCTTGGAGTCAGGAGTACCTGGGTTCAAATTCAGTTTCAGACACTTAATAATTACCTAGCTGTGTGGCCTTGGGCAAGCCACTGAACCCCATTTGCCTTGCAAAAACCCTAAAATATATCTATATCTATGTCTATATCTATATCTATATCTATATCTATATCTATGTCTATATCTATATCTATATCTATATCTATGTCTATATCTATATCTATCTATATCATCTATACAGGTCTATCATCAGAGATCTCCATAATAATGGTGAAAGGAGAGAGGTATGTTTCATGACCCTTTCTTTTGGACTATCATTGCTTCTTATTTTAATGGTTTCCATCTATAATTTTGAATTTGTTGTGAACATCATGCTTTTTATCTTATTTCACTATCTCTTCATATAAGTCAGAGCGAATGAATGAATGAATGTAAAATTTATTTGAAGGATCAAATCTCGGGTATATAAGAGTGTCAGAAATGATTACATAGTCTGGATTCATTTTCAAAGGTTGTTCAACACAGTATAGTAGGGTCATCTAGATCTAAAGTTCAAGAGTATAGACTGAGAAGTAAAAGTCAGTCCATGACATTGTGAGGTATTCATGTCCATGACATCATCCGTCACCTCCAACCAGTCTTGAGGTACTGAAAAAGATAATAAACCAGAAGTATCACCAGTATCAGGGATAATTGCTGTCTCATATGCTTTCAAGTTCTCAAGGGTGGTCCCAAGAATGTTTAATGGATTCTCTATGGAATATTTCCTGAAGCATGCACAGAGTTACATCATACTAGCAGGCATAGCTGTAGTCTTATCTTATTATTGGAGAGAATATCAATTATAGCAAGCAACCATTTGATCACAATTATAGACATTTGCATGTATTATAATGGAAAAATTCCAATGTTGAGTTAAGAGGTGTTGCCCATTTTGTAAGTGAGCAATTTTGTTTCAAAAAGGAAGCATAAAAATTAATTGGGGGGTGACAGAAAATGAACTGTTGTATAAAGAAAAGAAATTCAATCAAATTGTGAAAGATTCAAGACATTATTCTCTTTGAATGTGAACATTTTGGTTTCAAAAGGAGGCATAAAGGAACTATTTAAAAAGATAATATTTTAACATAAAGAAATGGAATTTTTGGATAAAATATGAAAAACAAAGATTAGTAGAATGGCTGATTAAAGAGCCTGAAAAAAAATCTGTTTAAAGGAAAAAGAAAGATAATAGGGCATAATAGGGCATCGAGGTCATTTGAATTTATCTGTCCTGAAATGTCTGACTATACCATACCCTATTCATTAAACTCTAGTAGTTCCCCTGTACCCTCCAGGATCAATAAAAATTTCTCTATTTGACTTTAAAAATCCTTGATAGCCTATTCTTACCTTCTCAATCTTATATCTGATTCCCTTGCAAGTCTTCTGTGATTTAGCGCTAATAGCTCCTCCAATTCCAGCTTATTTCCTATCTCCAAGTGTTTTCCTTACAGTTCTCATTCCCAGAATTCTCTCTCCTCACCTCTACCTCCTAACCTTCCTTTGAGTTTCACTTAAGGTTCTACTTTTTTCCCAAAAGTCTTTCCCTGTTCTCCTTAATTTTAGAACTTTTCTTCTGAGATTAAACCCACTCCCCCCCACAATCATGATTTATTCTGTCTATGTCTGGTTTGAACATAATAATTGGCATGGTGGCGTTCTCTATTAAAATGTGGGTTATTTGATAGTAGGAACTATTGTTCATTAATCTTTGTACTTTGAATGTTTAACAAAGTGTCTAGCATTTATTAAACAATTATATGGATACTAAGTGGATTGACAATTCAGAATCCAGTTGTGTAAAGGAATGGAAGGACTTGTTTTCAAAGGGTCAATCTAATGACCTTTGAATTTTTTTGGTTTACTTTATGATGAAATTTGTGCGTTTGTTGCTGTAGTTGTGTTGTTTTGTGGCATGGATGAATTAAACAAACCTTTAACACCCTAACACTTTTGTTTAAGCTGTTTTTGTGGGTTTTGCAAGGCAATGGTTTAAGAGACTTGCCCAAGGTCACACAGCTAGGTAATTATTAAGTGTCTTAGACCAGATTTGAACTCAGGTCCTCCTGACTCCAGGACATGTGCTCTATCCACTGTGGTGGATAGCTGCCCCTTAACACTTTTAAATTTATAATACATAACACTTCCAAAGATGACCTTTAAGGATCAATTAAGGGAACTTGCAACAACTTCATAAACCCAAGGTAGAAGATGAATAAATTTCTCCAGGAAAAATGTAATGAGAAACAAAGTAGTTTTTGGATCATGGAAGGAGTATCATGGAGTGAAGCTATTTATTAAAAAGAAAAAAAATTGGACCTTGATGTCTGCAGTCAGTGGTCATCAGTTTTTCCATGTATATGAACAGTCTTCACCCTTGCATTTCCCTGCTAGATTTCTGTAAGCAAATGAACACTCCCTCCACTGTGCACTTGGGAAAGAGTGCAACCTGAGTTTAAATGTGGACTGTGATGTATTGTTGCCTTGCCTTCTTTTGAGCTCCTATATTGAACTGATGTTATATTGCTTTGAATTAAATATACTATGTGTAAAAATTTGTTAAAAATACTATTCTTTTTATGAAATGTTTTAAGTCAGAGGAATTAAAAAAGAAACAAAATAATCAATTAAAAATAAAAATTTAATTTAAAAATTTTGAGAAAATATGGAAAGCAAGCAGGTAGGAGCTAATTATATGATAGATGTCTTTATCTGGAAATATTGAGGGCAAGGTGTAGTAAGAAAACTAGCTGGAGAGCAAGGGCATCATGCTCCATAGAAGATATTATGATATTAGCATCAGTCCCTGGAGTCAGGAGAACCAGACCCAGACACTTAATAATTACCTAGTTGTGTGGCCTTGGGCAAATCACTTAATCTCATTATCTTGCCCCCCCCCCAAAAAAAAGGAAAGAAAAAGAAGTTATAATGGGGATCCATATCCACTCATACCAAACAGATACATTCCAAGCATGGAATTATTGAATACAAAGACACAACTATTTAATCATCAAGTTTGAGGAAAAAGAAATGGGCTAGGCAGTTTGGAATGTTATCAGGCTCGCTATCATATTAAAGAACAAGGTCAATCTCTCTGGGACTGTGATCTACAGGCAGGCAGCCCTCTGAGTTGGTGCATCTGCATATCTTTCCTGAATAGTTCATACAGACAGACAATGAACCAGTCAGGAATTGAAAGAGAACAGCCTGGAACAAATTTGAGAATCTGACAAGTGCTTTCAATGATCCTGAGCTTTCTGATTTTGTGAAAGTCTCTCCTTTTAATTCCAGTCTCCCACCCTGAGATTGCCGCATATTTATGCCTGTGACTGAATAAGCATCTCCTTTGAAAATTGTATATCCTGGCTTGCCATGAAAACTTGCTCTTCTCTCAAGAAATACTTTCCACACAATCAGCCTGTTTTTCTCTTCCTATCACATGCTCTTTTACTCTTAGTCATTTTTTCTCTTCCACAATGAATTCAATGCCTGCCCTCACTATTTTTGTCTCTACCCCATACCTTGCTTTAAAAAAAAAAAAAAAAACGACAAATAACTCCCTGACTTCCTATTTCCTATTTCATTTAACTCCTATCATTTGTCTCCAATTTATCTCATATATATGCTTAGGGTGTTCATACGTTAGAATGGCTCTCACAGTTCTCCGGCTCAATGAAATTTCCCCTCAGGGACTACGATTCCTAGCTATAGCAGTTGGGAGTCTAAACAGGGTGGCTGCCAGAGAGAGGGAAAGAGTAGGACTATTATCGAGGAGGGAGACAAAAGAGTCCCTGATGAGATGTAGGACCAGCAAAACGTATGTCAATTATATGACATAAAGTAGAACAGAAGCAAGACAATCTGTTGTGAGTAGCAGATGATGGAATCTACTATGAACAGAAGGGGTCTGCATCACTCACTCCTCTTATCCTGACCACTTGTGTCATTGAATAGCTGAAGCTCAGTGAATCTACACAACCTAAGCTGACATGCTAAACCTTTTATTAAGCTACAAGATTAGATGTTTTAACCATCTATAGAGAATTCGATAGAAAATTAGATATAAAAGAATAATAGCAAGATAGTAACGTCCTGAGAGTATTTCTATGTGAATCTCACTTGAAAAATAAGCATAGTGAAATAGCTCCAAACTATTTAATTGTACTTGAAATATGGTATTTTGTTTGATACTCAAAACAACCCTGTGCTGTAAGTTCTATCAAGATTATCAATGAGAGGTGTGGACCATCATCATTAGTCAACTAACATTTAGCATGTGGTCCACTCTATTCCTGGTCACTTGTGAGAATTATTTGAAAGTTTGTAAAGCACATCTTAAAAAATACTTAAATATTATTAACATTGGTGGTGATGGTAGCAATAGTGATCATGACACCAAAAATAGCAGGATATTATAGAGTGTTCAAAGACCCAGGCTTAGAATCAAGAAGACCTCAATCAAATGCACACTGGGTATATTTGCTGAAGATCCTGAATAAGTTCCTTAATTTCAATGTGTCCTACAATTGCCCCAGGAAATTTGAAAATGAATTCAACATCTTTAAGTGGGATAATTGCTCGTGATAACTAATTCACAGATCCACTGTATATTTTTAAAAGAATCAGGGTTCTTGACCCCAAGTAACAAAGCTAGGTGGGAAAGCCAGGTCTTCAGATTCCAGACCAGAACATATCCCTTCACATTTGCCTGTCTCTTCAAATTCTGACAGTGACAAAATTCATCATGTGAGGAAACATGCATTTACCTATTAACACAGTGTTATAATGAAACACTTATGCAGATGAAGTTGAGAAACTGGAACTTATATGGATCCAAATAAGAGCAGATGTTCTCAAAGATTCTTCATGTAAGATTGTTAGTGCTATTCTATAGCTAACAGGTATTACCATGGCAACTTAAATTTGTCCTGTGAAATAACAAATAATAGTTAAATAATACCATTCCAAGGACTGAAAGTTTTATTTTTATTCATCATCATGACACCATGAAATGCCAAAAAATTTGATGAAATTTGTAACTTAACTCAATTAAAATAAAATAAATTGGGAACCATAATGTGGCCAGGTACAATGCAATGACTCATAGATTTAATCCAATGACCTGAATTAAATCCTTGTTCTCCTTTCTACTCTAGTAATTTTAGGTAAATCGCTTAATCTCCCCTTCCATCCACCCCACCTGAGTTTCCTCATCTATAAGATGAAAGAAAGGACTAAGGTAATCTCAGTATCTCTTCCACATGTTGGCAAGAGATGACAAAGACATCACTTAATTTACATTAGCATCCAAAAAAGACAGAAGAGCCCCCCTTCACTCTCACCCACCTCCAACCTGAGATGAATGCCGAGTTTTTGTTGTTGCTTCCTGATTTTTTTTTGGAACATGAAAAGGTCTTGCAGTATTAAAGGTTTATATCAAAGATTTGAAAACAAGAGCTACAAAATGCAGGCAGCCAAGATGAAAGGTAATTATTTATTTATTGTTCATCCCTCCCACTCCTCTTTGATATTTTAAAGGCTAGACTCTAAACTATTGAAGTCAAACAATTTTCCTGAAATGTTGCCTTTAGGAGGATGCACATTAGGTATTATGAGTGATATACTCATAATCATTATACATGGTGGCTACAGAGGGAAGAGTAAAATACAGAAGATACAGGAGGAATACACAGCATGGGGGAATGGAACAAAACATAAGCCCCAAAATGAATGTGAAATCATTTGTCTCACAAACTCCAACATCTCTTTTGCTAATATTATTCCAGATTCCTTATCTCCCCTAAATAGGGTGCATTCTCCTTGAGGACAAGGAATATTCCCACTTCTATCACCAGGTCCTAGTAGGAAGCCTGGGACATAATAAATCCTTAATAAGTGCTTTTTCAATTATTTATCTACTGATTCATTCATTCATTCATTCATTCATTTATTCATGAATTAGAAGAGGTATTAAAATAGAGGAAAGTTATTTAATCTCTGTGGGCTTCCATACTTCCACAATATGAGAGGGTTGAATTAGTTGGGCTCTAAGGTCACTCTCAGATCTAAAGCTATCTAAGGTCACTCAGATCAAAATCAATCAACATGAGCTTTCAGGGTGCAGGCTGCCTCACACCTGAACACATTCCATTCTTGTATTCATATCTCATAAGTCTTTATCCGGTTCCAAAGTTTGATTCCAATGCTACACCCTTCAGGAGGTAATTTTGGATTCCCTTCCTCTCCCACACATGGGTACAGTTTTGTGTTCTCTCA